>NC_140934.1:98171072-98347072 GCF_014529385.1 Adiantum capillus-veneris
CTCATTCTCTACTTTTCCCCCCCTCTCTCTCCTACTTTACCCCCCTCTTCCTCCTACTTTACCACCCTCATTCTCTACTTTCCCCCCCTCTCCTATCTAGAGAGAAGTTAGAGAGAGAGCTACAAAAGTAGCCCTATTTATTGCTTTGTTCCCTCCATCCCCTACAAAATTAGCTTTAATCCCTTAAAATTAGGAATCCTTACATGGCCCCAAGGGGGTCCAATTTTTTCCTAATGACATTGATGTTTTCTTTTTCATCTCTAATCCAACATATATATATATATATATATATATATATATATATATATATATATATATCTAATCTCGTCTCCTTAACCAAACCTATCTCTCTCACTCTTAGTAATTCATCCTCTCTACAAATTTTAGGTTCTCCTTGCTACAGGTACATCTCTCCCCGCAGTATCCTTATTGCCTACGGGCAAGAATAGGGTTTGAGAGAATTCTCTTCTCTTCTCTTCCCTTCTCTTCTTTCATATCTACATTTTTCACATACTAGAGTTATCCTAGATGAATAATCCACATGATGATAATTTCTATCGCTTTCACTCTGTACGATCTATTAGAATTAACGTATGGATTAGCCGTCAACTTATACACTTTCAATAGCGTATAGTATTTCTCTTTGGCCCAGAAAGGCTCAATAAAATACTTTTATCACCGCATCCCATTATACTACCTCTCATAGACCATAACTTTTCTTTTGACATAAGCGTAGTTATCTTGCTATGAACCAAGAGGATTTGGTACACACAATTAATCCCAATCGCTAGACAAAATATATATATTATGGTAAGCACAAAACTACAATTCCAAAGAACAATTCGTAGCCTATTTGGTTAGCCAAGATTGAATGCCATTAACTCATCTATTAACCCTTTCATATTACCCATGATACGATATGACCATCTCCTTGATGTTTTCATCTTTGTGTTGTTTTGACATTCTCTTTTGTGTTCTTTCTTTGTGTGTGTGAGTGCAAGAGAGAAAGAGTGGGGCTTCTTTGATTGCACTTATTTCCAAACCCTAGTCTTCATCGCATCTATGGTTTAAGTCCTTCATATAGTTTTTTTTCAGTTCTATCACAAACTCTCACAACCACAAGCTAGGTGCTTTCCTGGCAAGACCGCAAATTTCTCGACATATTTTTGGTGAGCTTGACGCGAATCTGCCAAGGTGAGAGTTTGTGGGTAACCATGGGTGATAATGTTGAGCAACAGGGTATGCATTTTCACCGAGCAATAATGCAAATGTTTTAAGCATTTGCAATGTTCATGCAACAACAACATGCCACTGAAAGAAGGGAGATTTTAGCAACGAAGTCCATAAAGGCGGTCATCATCATAATGGATCAGTTCAATGGCAAAGATGTAACCAAGTACTTACGCAAGTATGTGAAGGAGATGGAGCTGCATCGCGTGTCAGAAGGTGAGATGATGTAAAGCTTTGAGCTAGTTGTTGCTCCAGAAACTAGGGAGCATGTTAGGGCATGGGAGAAATTGGGAAGAACTCGATCAAAGTATCTTTAAAGGAGGAATATTTCATGGAGGACTTGGAGAGAGTGACCAAAAGGACATTCTTAGAATGGGTAGTCAAGCCAAAGCAAGGACTATCAAGAATAGAGCTACTTAGGGAATTTGAATGGCGTTGTGCACAACTCACCAAGACAAAAACGGCCACTCTAGATGTAGAGAAGACATATCTTTTCTTACAAGCCGCACGTAAAGAGTTTCAAGAAAATTTGGAGCTTCTTCTTGAAGATAAAGATGCTGAGCAAGGACTAAAGACCGACTGGAATGAAGTTGAAGGTGTTATCTCATTGCTTGCCAAATGACAAAGAAGAAGGGACAAGATGATAGTAAACACTACAAGTCCTTCAACCTCAACTTCTGACAAAATGGTAAAGCCTACTTATATAGCTCCTAAATTTGATGAGTCTATGCTAGATGAGCTTGTGAAGGGAATGTGTGACTTGAAGGTGAAGCTTGCAAAGCTTGAAGAAAAAGGCCAACCATCAGGGCCACTTCGTAAGCAAAGACAACAGCCCAAAGAAGTGTTTGTTAATAGATGTATTTGGTGTGATAGTACAGACCATGTAAGAAGGGATTGTGATGATTTTAGTGATGCTTTTTCAAAAGATGTTGTCTTTTTTAAGGATGGTAAAATCCACTTAAGAGAGACAGGTCTACCCTTGAGAACTAACTTTGGGAAGGGGGGAATGGACACCTTAGTTGAAGATATGGCAACTAACCATGCTAGCTCTTCAGTTGAGGCAGCTACTTATGGAGTAAAAATTGAGCATCTTAGGATGAAAAGGTGAATGACCATCATGCTCAAATTTGGCCAAATGTCATGCAATTAGCTAAAAAGGGAGAGATTACAAAAGAGATTCTACATGAAGCACGTGATTGCATACGTCTAGAAACGGGATGGAATGATCCATTGGACTCATTGTCAGTGCATGCCTACATTACAAAATGCCAACAAAATGAGGCTATTGTAGAAGAGAAGCGCAGACGTGAGAATGCTGATGAAGGACCATCAAAAAGAGATTCTAGAACTAGGGGAATAAGTGACTCAATGCCTTCCCAAACACCCCCGACACAAGGAGCGTCTCCACCTGAAGTACTCATGGAGGAGTCTACAAACAGGGAAGAGAAAAGAGCCAACAAAAAGTAAGACAAAAGGCCCAACTTATAAAGTACAATCTGATATTGAGGTGGCTACAAATTTGAAGAAAGTCTTGGAGGAAAGGATCTTGAATAGCAAGATTGAGTTTACTCTGGGAGAATTTCTTGGCATTGCAAAGCGTGAATTCCATGAGGAGATCATTGACATCATCAATAGGAAGAGGCAAACTCTTGCTGAAGTTTCTCATCCATAGGTTGAAGGGGAAACCTCGAAGACACAAGGAATACAGATGCAAAATAAGGAGGAGGATGATGGAACTGTGGTAGGATGCTACCAATCTAGTGGGAGAGTGAAGCAAGTGCATTTCTCAAACGATGATGAAGAAGTTGAAGCTATTCCTAGGAGTTACTATTCACGAATTCATTGGGCAAGGGCTACTACAGAAACTTTGGTCAAGGTAGGTGATCTTGAAGAACCATTTGTTGTCTTGATTGACCATGGTTCAGAAATAAACATAATGTCAAAGAGTCTCTACAACAAGTGCAAATGGCCGATGGACACAGATCATGGCTGGATGGTCAAAGTGGCAAAAAATTCATCCGGTGAATTGTATGCAACATGTCCAGGTGTGAAGGTAACAATAGGTGATGTAAAGATTGACCAAAACTTCTTTGTACTGGATACATCTTCATATCATCTCATCCTTGGACAGCCCTACATTGTGGGAGTTCGAGTGGAAACAAAGGTAATGGATGATGGTTTAGCATATGCTAGGATACGCAGCAAAGATGGTAAACGTGCTATCCAATTCCTCACAGTTTGTGTAAACCATGAAAGAAATCGTGATAACCTCAGAGAACATCCTCTACCAAAGGTGAGCAAAGAGTTTCATGACCATAGGGAAATGATGGGTTTTGGCCAAGTACCATTGTAAAGCGGGATTGCAGTGGTACAGAAAGAAAAAGGGTCTCACCTGATCCAAAAACAAGTGAAACTTTCTCAACATGCTCTTTGAAAACAAGGAATGGATCAGTATGTTTTACAAAACTTGAAGATTTGAAGAGATGTGAGAGGCAATATGTGCATAATGTACAAATAGGCATGAAAAAGAGTGGTTTGCTAGAGCCTACTGAAAATGTTTTGGGTTTGTGTGAACAAGTTTCTTTTGTAGATGCTATAATGGGGTCTAGTTTGCATCTTGAAAATGAAGTTGTGGAAGTTCGCTCTATGGAAATGTATCAAGTAATAGAAGCCTTTAAAGAAAACCAAACAGTTGGTCCAAAAGTCCATGTTGAAACTAAATACAAGAGTGTAGCAAAGAAGGTGAAACCAGTAGCTTCACCCTTACCACCCAACAACAGGGAAAAGATTGAGCAGGCTTCTTTACAACCAAGTTTGAGGAATCCTAAAAAGATTGGGCATACCTTCACAAAGGAGTCTTTCCAAGCGTTGCAGATTGGTCGCGAGGAGTTGCGAACACAGGAGGAGACAAAGTGCTTCAAAGAAATTATTTCAAAGCATGGTAAGGCTTTTGCATTTGAGCCACATGAGATAGGATGGATCCTTCTATAGTAGCTCCTATGGTAATTTTCACAGTACCTCATGTGCCTTGGAATCTGTGGCCTATTCCGGTTCCAAAGGCTCATTTTCCAAAGTTAGTAGAGCTACTGAATGAGAAAATTAAAATGGGAATCTTGGAGCCTTCTTGTGCTCCATACTCAAACAGTTGGTTCAGAGTTCCAAAGAAGAATGGTTCTCTATGCTTCATCCGAGATATGCAACCGGTGAACAAGGTGACAATTAGAAAAGTAGGTACAGGTCCAATTGTGGATGAGTTTGTAGGGAGGAAAATCTACTCAATGGGGGATCTCTACTCAGGGTATGATCAATTTAAGCTTGCAATCAAAAGCAGAGACTTGACAACCATGAGGACAACTTTGGGTTTGGTAAGGATGTGTACCTTGCCACTGGGAGCAACCAACTTGGTTGCACATATGATGAATGGGATGAATAAGGTCTTACGTGACTTTATTCCTCAAATCACAATGCCTTTCATTGATGATTTTCCTATCAAAGGATGTGAAGAAAGTGACAAAGATGAAGCTTTGGATCTCCAGGGATGTCGCAGGTTTGTGGTAAATCACATAAATGATTGTGATAAAATTTTGTCTAGGTTGGAAGAAGTGAATCTTACATTGTCAGGGAAAAATTCTATGTTTGGTGTCAATGAAGTGCTCATTGTGGGGCACATGTGCGGGCCATATGGAAGGAAACCTTGTCCAACAAAGGTAGATGCCATCCAAAGAATGAAAGAAACATGCACTAGCATCACTGAGGTTAGAAGGTTTCTGGGAGCATGTGTCTTCTATGTTATTTGGATTCCACATTATGCATGTGTAGCTGATCCTCTTTATCATTTTCTTAGAAAGAATCAAAAGTTTAAATGGACAGAAGCACATGTAAAATCCATGAAAAAGCTAAAGGCGTTGCTCCAGTCAGCACCAACTTTGAGAAAGGTAGACTATGAGTGTCAAAGGCCAGTGATTGTGACATTAGACACTAGTCCTACAGGGATTGGATGGGCAATAGGGCAAGATGACGAAGAAGGGCACAGGTATGTGGTACCTAAGATTTGGAGCAAAGGTACTAAATACTCGCCAAAGAAACTATCCACAAATAAAGAGAGAGCTATGGGGTATGGTTACAGCCTTGAAAAATGGGAAAGAGTACCTAATTGGTGCATGTGTGGTTGTAGAAACAGATTGTCTAGCACTTCTTGGGATGATTATAAGCTGCTCAACACCAGACATTGCTATGTTGCGGTGGATTGCCTACATTAAGTCCTTAAATCTTGAGTTTAAGAACATTGCAGCTAAAGACAATACAGTGGCAGATATGCTATCAAGGGCAATATATGAAGATGAGTCACAAATGATTGATGAGGGAGATGATGTAGGCACAAAGTTCTATTCTATCTCTCATGTCAAAGGTAACAATGTCTGCATGACTAATTCACTTGAATTGTTCTTGAAAGATCTTTATGAAGGTGATTGGCTTCTTATTGGAAGCTACTTTAGTACTCTAACAAAACAGGATGATTGGTCTGAACAAGAATTCAAGAGGATACGTAGGAAATCATATGGGTACTTTTTGGGGGATGGTTACTTGTGGAAGCATCCTAAACAAAAGGGTGCTACACCACAACGGGTTATATGTAAAAAAGAGACTCAAGTAAATCTCATGCAAGGGTTTCATGAGAGTCTATGGGCTGGACACAGAGGTGTGTGGGCAACTTTCTCCAAGTTGAAAGAAAAATATTGGTGGAAGGGTATGTATAAAGATGTATCTCAGTTTGTAGAGTCATGTATAACTTGTCAAATGTATTCAAATGTCTGACATCGTGATGGATTGCACCCTACATATCCACTAGCCATGCACTATAGATGGGTTGTGGATCTAGTCACAATGCCTTTAGGACTCTGGCAGATGAGATACTTGGTTCTTGCACAAGAGGACCTAACTAACCAGGTTGAAGGAAGAGCATTAAGGACTAAAACCACATAAGCTGTGTGAAAATTCCTTCTTGATGAGGTGATTTGCCGTTATGATTGTGTGGGAAAAATCACTGCAGATAGAGGTGAATTGGATGCTGAAGAAGCAAGGGAGTTCTTTTCTAGATTAGGAATCAAGTTTTCCCTTACTACAGCTTACAACCCTGAAGGCAATGGAAAGAGTGAAAGAGGGCATCCTCCTATCATCAAAGCTTTGGCCAAGACTTGCAAAGGAAGAGTTGGTGAGCGGCAAAAACTGTTACCATATGCTTTATGGGCTGATCGTACAACACATAGCTCAATAACTGGCTACATACCTGCGGAGCTAATGTATGGTCAAAATCCAGTGATGCCGATTGAAGATACAATTCCCACATGGAATGTACTACCTTGGCAAGAGGGGCTTAGAAGGGAAGATCTCCTTGCACTACGTATAAGGAAACTAGAGAGAAGATCTGGAGACATTGAAGTGCAAAAGAACGACTCAAAAATGAAAGGTTGAAAAACAAGGACTACTTTGATAAGCGGCATCGACTCAAGAGAAAATCAATTGACAAAGGTGACTGGGTTTTAGTGTATGATAGTAGCCTTGATAACCAGGACATAGTCATGCGTAAGTTCTCAAAAAGATGGTTTGGACCGTATGTTGTAAAGCATGTGCATGAAAATTCTATTTATAGCTTGTCTGAATAATATGGTATAGAAGTAAAGATTCCCATTGCAGGAAAAAGGATCAAAATGTTTAAGAGAAGAGGAGACAATGATCTAGAATATGTTGATGAGTAAGAAGAGCAAAACATAGGTGAAGATCAAAGTGAACATGAAGCTCTGGAATAATCCACTGAAGAAGAAATCAAGGAAGATGTACAAGAGGGCTGATCTTACAAAGAGACAATGTGGCACATACCGGAGGATGTGCAGGTTTAGAGGGGCTGGATGTCGTGCTGTGACATGTACATAGTGGGAACTCATGCTACAAGAGTTATCTTCTAACTTTTTAGATACATAATTATATTTCCTAAAATGTAAATATGCATATTTAAGTATAATAATAAGCTTTCTATCTCATCCTATTTTTTTTTTCAAGGGTAACCTATTCTTACTTTACCCATCAGAAAATACTATGGGAAAAGCGTCAATAGCTCCGCCTCTTTAACTTGGGGAAAAAAAGCATTGATTCTTTATTTCTACTATCTCATTATCATCTCACACCCTAGCTAGATCCTATATCTAGGGTAAACTCCAATATATATATATTCTATGAATTTTTATATTTTTCTTATATTTCTTTTTAAAAAGCTACTAGGAGGGAATCAAATCCTAGTGGGACACTAGGTGGCATGATTTCAAAGATACACTTATTTTAATGCATTATTGCAAACATGATTACAAAAATTTATCAAGGAGCAATGTCATGATTTCATATGGCATGAGGTGTCCTTTGGAATCAAATGTAAGTCTACGCTAAGGGGACCACAGGAAGACCTTTGCTGCCGGAAATGGACCCTATTTTGATGATTTCTTTACACAAGATTCCAATCTGAATTGGAAAACCATTTTAAAATGGAAGTCGTAGCTAATGAGCTGAATTTCCTGCCCATATTTTTTACTTTTTTATTTAGAGCCACGGTTGAGGAGATATGATCAAAATATTGGACCCCAGTCTGCCCACATCATGTAGGGACAACTCATTTCCAACTTTTCCAGTTTCTCTTCACACTGCCTCCTCCCTTCTTGTGTAAATCCTTGGGGCTTCCCTTCACCTATAAAAGGGGACCTCTTCTTCCTTGAAACCACTCAAGCATTCAAGCCATTGATGAGAGGAATCCATGAGGGAGTGAGTAGTAATGCCAAATTGTACTTAGCCATTAACATAAGCCTAAGCCTACACTTTCTCCTAGAGGAAGGCTAGCCATTCTTGGACGCAATCCTTGGAAGATCAACTCTAATCAAAGAAGGTCTTGGACTTGGCGTATCAATCAAAGTAGAATTCTCCCCTCTTCTTCTATCTCCATCAATAATGGTGCCGAAGAATTTGTCAAGTAAGATGTGTTCTACATTGATGTTTTCTTGATTTCTTGTTGTTTTCTTTCTCATATCTAATCCAACATATATATATATATATATATATATATATATATATATATCTAATCTTGTCTCCTTAACCAAACCTATCTCTCTCACTCTTAGTAATTCATCCTCTACAAATTTTAGGTTCTCCTTGCTACAGGTACATCTCTCCCCGTAGTATCCTTATTGCCTACGGGCAAGAATAGGGCTTGGGAGGGAAATTCTCTTCTCTTCTCTTCACTTCTCTTCTCTCATATCTACATTTTGCACATACTATAGTTATCCGAGATAAAGAATCCACATGATGATAATTTCTATCACTTTCACCTTGTACGATCTATTAGAATTAACGTATAGATTAGCCGTAAAATACACTTTCAACAACGTAGAGTGTTTCTCTTTGGCCCAAAAAGTCTCAATGAAATACTTCTATCACCGGATCCCATTATACTACCTCTCATAGACTATAACTTTTCTTTTGACGTAAGCATAGTTATCTTGCTATGAACCAAGACGATTTGTACACACAATTAATCCCAATCGCTAGACAAAATATATATATTATGGTAAGCACAAAACTACAATGCCAAAGAACATTTCGTAGCCTATTTGGTCAGCCAAGATTGAATGCCATTAACTCATCTATTAACCCTTTCATATTACCCATGATACGATATGACCATAGCCTTGATGTTTTCATCTTTGTGCTGTTTTGACATTCTCTTTTGTGTTCTTTCTTTGTGTGTGTGAGTGCAAGATCAGAGAAATAGTGGGGCTTCTTTGATTGCACTTCTTTTGAAACCATAGTCTTCATGGCATCTATGGTTTAACTCCTTCATATAGTTTTTTTTGAGTTCTCTCACAAACTCTCACAGTCATAAGCCGGGTGCTTTCCTGGCAAGACCGCAAATTTCTCGACAGCGCCCTGTTCGGTTTGAACGATTTTTTGTGGCACTTTTTTTATAGAGTATATATTTTATTGCAATATATTTTGATCGAAATATGTTATTCGGATATCCGCGTACAATACGGATATACAATGTATAATACCGAATTATACGTACAATTTTTGTTGTACGGACGTATAAATGCAACCTAGGTTCCTAGACCATGTTGTATCCCATGTGACAACATGTGCCAAAGAAAACCATACATGTAGGTCCATAACTGCATAATGGAAGAATGTGTGTTGGACACTATGGTCCAAAATACTTTGCTCCTACATGACCATGTCATGTCTCTTAAAGAGAAAAATGGATGAAAACATAGAAGTTTATGCATCCTACTTGGAAAAGTAAACAAAAACATATTGAGAAAAGAAACAAAATCAAATTAGATTCGTACTTGGAGGTCGAACATAGTGTTCACTTACCTGCAGTCAAAAGCACCTGCCCAAATTTCCTGCCTGCAAAGGCCTAGGAACACTAATTGAAAATCAAGTAGTAGTAAACATGTAACCCTGGGTATTTTCTTTGCAATCCAAACCCCTTGATTAAAATCTACATTGTCAAACCCCTTGGTTAGACTTTGCAAGGAAAGTGCTAAACTATCAGCCAATAGTAATGGAAGTCAACTTTGGAAGTTGAAATTTTCCACTACCCCTTGGTAGCTTGTGGACTTCTTTCCTTGAAAGTGCAAGTGTGAAGGTTCCAAGAATTGACCATCAATACTTAATAAGTGATTTAGTGATCACGATGTGGGTCTTACCCAAAATTTTACTTGTATAGACACTCTCAATGCTATAGATAAAATAGGAGATCCACTCAAGTTTAGCCGTATTCACAAACTGGATATTTTCTAGACTCGAGAATCCATAATTTTGGGTTTTTGTGAACAAACATGCTATCCGAATTGCTTGCTTCATCTACACACCTTGGTAGAGATAAACAATTTATGAGTTTGAGACTTTCAAAAAATCAACTTGATTTTCACACTTAAAGTATGTAGTGCTAAAGTAATGCCCGTGAATCATTAATGGAAAGACGCTTGCTTGTCCATTAGAATCAACGGGTACTCAACTAGATAGAATTTTTTGATCTTGAAAGTAATCACTGATGGTTTACAAATAGATGGATCTTAGCCCTTTGCAAACAAATGGCTCTTATTCCTTCCTATTACCATATCGGTCTAGAAAGATTTTAGTAAATTCCTGCCTAATTTCTCTTTTCTCACAGAGAATTAGGAATGAGGGAGAGAGAATACTGGGCTGAGAAAAATCCCTTATTCTACTATGTTGTATGCCCCTTGCGTATGTCTCTTTGCAGACAATGACTGTACTAGAGTGACTTAGGTATGACACTTTTCTTATGAATAAACATAAAAAAGATACGTTTGAAGACATCAATTACTTTCCTCGTCTTTGACAGAGTAGCTATTTTGATAGCGAAAGCGTATACAATGATGGGGTGTCGTATATCCATCATACTAGTACGTCATGCATACATATAAAAAAAATAGAATAATAAGCCCTTGGTTTCAATGACAGTCTCAACCATGTGAGCCCTTGGTATACATGCCTTGCAAGATTACACTAGCATGGATACATCATAATATGTTGTTGCGTAAACTGTGATCTTATATCCACATAGTGTCAAAGGTTTGTGCCCTTATCATTGATCTGAAGTCAATCGATAATACCTTGTCACCTAAGAGAAGCCTTGATTTGCATGAAGTCTAGCAAAGCACTTTGCTTTATAGAGTTGAGAAATCTTTTTCAAATAAAAGGTTAAATTATAGAAGAAACAAGCATAACTTGAAATTTACTAACCTTGTCTCACACTTGTGGCCAGGTTTTTGGTAATACATAAGTAAGAAATTCGCTCGAATTTGGGTTCTAGCCATATGTATCGCTCAAGTGAGTTAGTGTATGTATCATATACACCCTCTTGTGAACGTAAAAACCTACAGACATCTTGGCAAGTTTCCTCCAAGTTCATATGCTAATAGCATATTCCAAACTTTGGAAACCGCTATGCCAAAATGCCGAAAGGGAAGCCTTGCTTCACATAATTACTCATGGAGTTCTGGTGCTCATAGCTGACAGATACTCTTGCCAATTTACAATGTCATAGCAAAAGAAGGTCGACCTTGCCGAGCTTGCCGAATTGTGCAATGTATTGAAAAAGTAGAAAAATACTTGTAGGATATGTACCTCACACTTGCTTGGCTTGATTACTGTTGTCCTTGACCATATAGATTTGTCTTAATCGACGAATGTTGAAAAATAGTTTTCCTAGGAGCCATGCCTTAGAAAAATTACAAATCTTGAATACGACAAAGAGAAACTCCTATCGGTTTCTCAATTACTATAAGAGACTGAGGTCTTTGCCGCGCATGACAACCGTGCCAGGATGAGAGAGAGTAGAGAGAAGAGGACTGAGGGAAGAGAGAGAAAAAATCTTTTGTTTTGCCTCAAGAATTTTTGTGCTGATACCTTTAGATTTTGCTGCGCAAATAGCTTTGATATTTGCCTCGATTATAGCCTCATAAATACGCTAGAATGAATATAATATATCCTATTGATATGTTCGTCCATGTCTCTCCTTTATATAATACAAGATATATAATAAAAGTACTTTCATTTTGTATCCTCTCTATATACTATAGTTACTTCCTAGTTCTCCTCAAAAGAAATCCAATTTTTAGGATTCCCTTGGAATATTCTATCCCCAGCCCCTCCACCCCACCCACCCCAAAATTTCACATCAGTAGAGACTGCTCACTTCGTTGTCCTCACCAGTTATGTGTCGTGCGTTCGCTTCCAACCCAACGGTATCTTAGTCTTTTGTGAGCCCCCTCTCTTCCCCCCCCCCCCCCCCCAAACCCTCTTCTTTGTGTGCATGCCTTTTCCATCCACGTCCTCCCTCGTCTGGCCCACACATACATCCTAACAAATTCATCCCTCTACAAAGACCACCTCACCTCAGCTCGCCTTGTGGCTGCTCGTCACGTCTACAAACGAACGAGCCATAGAGAGAAGAAGAAGAAGAAGAGTATTTTAACGTCATAGGAAACTATCCCAAGAGACCTTAAATATCTATCTGATGGGGAGAGTTGAACTCAAGGCTTGTTATTCAAGAGGGAAATGGCATAACCAATCTACCACACTTGGGTGATAGAAAGGTTATACCATTTTCCTCTTGTTATTAGCACACACACACACACACACACACAAATAAGAGTATTTTAACGTAGTAGGAAACTATCCCAAGAGACCTTAAAGATCTATCCGACGGGGGGGGGGGAGAGAGAGAGAGAGAGAGAGAGAGAGAGAGAGAGAGAGAGAGAGAGAGAGAGAGAGAGAGAGAGATCAAACAAATGTGTTACAACATATGGTAGTAGAAGATCATTAACAAAGCATTCATAAAAGCAAGTGATTGACATTAGATACAACATCCTCATTACAATGCATTACAATATGACATTAATTAATCATCCACTACATCATCATTGGCTAGTTCCATAGCCATAACGTGGTCTATGTGGAGTCCCAGTTCATCAAAATCAGCAATATAGCGATCGAAACGATCATCCTCATCATCATTCTCTTCTTCTAGCTCTTCATCTTCTATGTATCTTTTCTCTTCTTCATCGACATCATTATCATTTGCTTCATCAAGAGGTCGTGCATGAAGTTCTTCACCTTCCATGTCTGCTTCATCATCATCATTGTGTTCGTCCATAGTGGTTCCTATGTTCGATGCATCATCTAGTACACATCTTTCCCTTGGAGTGACTTGTATGACAAACCAAAACCTTCGTTCGTAAATACTTGGAAGATAGATCACTTTCTCACAACTTTCTGGAGAGATGTAGATATCACTTGTGCCTGTATGGAATCTCATAGAGTCCACCATGTAGATACCGCTTGCATGTCTATATGAAACGCCTGCAAACCACTTCACATCGAACACATACTTTCAAAAAGTTCAAAAATCTACTCGTTATATTCTTTGGATAACTCCACAATATCTATTTTCCATATCGTTTGGAGTTTGCGCATCAAAGTTGCCCATCACTCCACTATCATTTGTCGTTTTTTTTTTGTCTACAGTTCAAAAGTGCCTTCCTTCATGCCACATAGAGTTGAACATCATTGCTTGTTGAAAGTAGAACAAGTTTGAGTATAGGTAGCTATATAATACTTTATATTGTGCATAATGAATTTGATTAGCAATTACCTTTGGTAGACAACCTCGTGCATACTCCCACTCCTCATCGCTAACATGCTCACCATCAGCTTTAGCTTTTGTCATTTGTTCATGCAACCAATTGCGCATTGTTTATGAAACCAATCCTTGGATCTTCTTTATAAATCCATAAACGTGGTATTGTTTCATCCACTATAGCCAAGTACTCATAGATGTACACAAACGACTCTTGAGAAATCCATCCTTCCGCCATGCTAGCCTCTAACTGTGAGCGTAGCCTCACAAAGTCCTTGAGTGTCTTAAGAAAACGCTCAAGGAATAACATCCAATGGGAATGGACCACTCCACAAATCTCTACCTCATCCACAAGATGCAATATAAGATGGAGTTCGCTCACTAGTATGGACATGGGAAAGATCTCTTCAATGAGAACAACTGCTTCTTTGGCTAACAATCTTGCAATTGGTATGGATATGGCTTCAATCCCCTTAGAGCTAACCACTTGACAAGATCTCCCATCTTATATATAGCATCGTGTACTTTATTTCTTCCACATCCACTGATGCTCAATGGTAAGATGAACTGCATAGTGTTTTCAAAAGTAATAACGTGAGAGTAGCATCCCAGTAAGATAAAACGTAAAGGGTGGATAATCTCCTAGAGCATCTTGTGCCAATCGTGGGATTTCAACCCATGTAATAGGGGTTCATCACCCTTGTTTGCCTTCGAGAATGCTCCCTTTAAAGACCGCATGTAACTTGTAGGCCTTCTAGTGATGGAAGAAATAACGTCTTTCACTTTGATTTGATCAGTGTTTGATAGGATCCATGGTGCCTTTGGAAGAAAATAATTCCTATTGTCTTCCATCACCAGTATTGTTTGACGCTCCGTTGGGGGTAGAGACACATCGTAGACAGGGATACTGATCCATAGCTCCTTTAACTCATCAATAAGAGGGGCTAAATACACATCCAAGTTTTTGACTTTGTGCTTTTCGAGGATCAATAAAGATAGCATGATGTAGCCTTTCTTGGTGCTTTTCCAAGGGGGGAAGTTGTAATTGATCAAGACAACTGGCCATGTGCTCCATGACGTACTGTTGGTGTGGAAAGGGTTGACACCGTCACTTTGCAAGGCCCAAACAAAGATATCGTGGGTCTCCTTTGAATGCGGGCCATTTTTACTCATGTGCTTCCATGCTTGTGAATCTGTTGGGACACACATTATACCATCCACAGAGAGATTACCGGCATGCCATGTAAGGAGTTTGTTGAAGGTCGTGGTCTTGAACATGTATTGGATACAAGGGATGAGGAAAAAATGTTATAAAACTTTCCTTGGTACCAGGTGAGTCTTCTTTCTTTCCTCTAGATCAATGGGAAGGTCTTTGTATCTCTCTTGACCATACTTTTTAACACATGCATGTATCTTTTTGTAGCCCATACCTAGCACATTAACAAATTTACGAGCATTAGTTCTATCTTGTAGCATCCTATGACCCTTTGGAAGTAGCTTCAATAACAGGCTGCAAAAATCAAAGTTTATTTAACCATTAGTTGCAAAGTTTAGTTATGAAAACGCTTTGAAAAAAGACTGTGAAAAATCTAAGTGTACTTAACCTTAAAAGATGATCAATGCTTGTATTGCTCATTGTGCACATGACGTGTAGATTCAAAATCTCTAACGAAGCATGGGGAATAGAGAATGAAGCTCCGGGATATATAGGTGTCTTACTTGCAGCCAAAAGAGTATCCTTCTCCTTTTGTGCAGTCTCTTCGCATCCACAATCCTCATCGTCAAGCGGACCCTCGTCGTGAGCAAGAAGCTCAACAACCAGATTCTCTATAATTGTATCCTAGCTCCTCCATCTGGTGCGGCAAATCTATCATCTCCTCCTCCCCATAATCACCTGCACTCGATCTCGAACTCTCGCCCATTGTTGGTGGAGGGACAAACCTATTTTCTTGCAATTGTCTGTCTGACTTTCTCACTTCAGAGCCTCCTCCTACAACACTCCCGTGAGGAGCGATATCCATGTGCGAAATTTTTGTCCTTGACATGCTTCAAACAGACTTGTTGGAGTTTAGGAATGGCCCTTCTGCAATGCTTGCATAGACACAACAACCTGTCGTTCAACCATCAATCGCGTTCCACCGCATTGTCTGGTCTTCGTCCCACCTTGGCACTTGCATCTTCCAAATGCGAGAGGGGAGTTAGGGAAGGTGAACAAGAGCTTAAAATGAGAATTATTTTGCATGTCTAATAGATTCTTCTTAAAAGAAGTGGAGGGAGAATGTGGACAAAAGAAGGGGGAAGTGATCATTTTTATAAAAAAAAGCACCCATGGGTATAATAGCGGCAATGACGCAAATAGCACGGCTATCAGCGTGGAAAAAAATGAAAAAATAAAATAAAAAAGGCAGACCGTTGATTTTTTTACCCTATCCCACTGCCAAAACAATCATGCCAAAACAATCGCGATGATCTCTGTGTTTTTTCTCCTCTTCTTCTCTTCTTAGAACTCTCTCTCTCTCTCTCTCACTCTCTCTCTCTCTCTCTCTCACACACACACACACACACACACACACACTGAAAGGGCAAGGGAACTGGAACATGCTGATCACCACCCAGCCATGCCCTATATAGGCCCTTGGCCTTCTAAATATAGGGACCCCCTTGACTGCATGTTTGTTCTGGCCCTTGTCCGTGCCTGGTCCTACCATTGACCTCACATTAGTCCCCCCTTGGAGAAGCGCTTGCATCCGTGAAAACACAAGTGATGGTATCTTCATAAGAACACTAATGTTTTCTACTATGACATCCCTCATGGATCCAACGGTTCATTTGAGCGAAACCCGGTTCAGTAGGAGGCTCAATGAAACCAAGAGTAACATCTTGATTTTCTACATTGTTGTCCATTTGCAACCATCTCATGGTACCGGTTCCTATCCAAACATAGTGTGTAGACTCCATTTAGAACGCTCATGAGCATGGTAAACGAGTTTATCACAACTAAGATGTACCAAAAAGAGTACTTCTTGTCACTTTCCATGAAAATAACTTGTTTACATAACTCATCAGCCAAGTTTAATTCCTTGACTTGTTCCCCCATGTCCTCATTAGTAAACAACCCCACCCTAACGAGTGTTCAAGGTTGAGAGCTTGACTTATACATGAAGAGACTAAAGCTAGTTGCAAACATGCGTTAACTAATATTAAGTAAACTCCAAGAAGAGCGATAAATTCTTATTAATTGGAGTGCTTATCCCCTTGGATAACTGACATTACTGATGTGTGTTTCCCCCATGGTTTACAGACAGTCTTCCGAGATGACTGGTAAATGGGAATCACAACATCGTATAACATTGTTGAGGAATCAACAATGTTCGGAATCCACAAACACCCAAACCGAGACATGACCTCTATTGGTGATTAGTAGACCCAAATGTAATCTCATAGAAATACTGCACACAGAATGCAAAAAGTAACAACTTGATGAATATGAAAGCCGTTCCAAATCAGCCTTAGCTAAACACTAGGGCCCATAACACCTAGTGTGCATGCATTTAGAAAAAAACAGATCCGAACCTGTATATCCATGATTATCCTTGCCAATACTTATGGAAAATGTGATGCGTGGAATGGAAATGGTTCTGGAAAGAAACTAAATACTTTCAGATGCAATCATTTGTAAGCCTTGCTGAAACTTCTGAACCAAAATAGAAGGTGAAACAATAGTCACTTCTAGGTACAAACCATGAAACTTTTTCATTAACAACTCATAGCCTGTAAAACAACTATCTGTAATGTTGTTTAGAAGCACTTGTACCTTAACAAGTCATTCTAAGTATCCGATGATTTTTGGCCACCACTGAAATTGCTCCTGATACGTCGTGCTGAAAATGGTCTAGAAAACAGATTGGACCAGCACCTAGGGACTTTGTTGTGACACATATTTGAAATTGGGGACGCCATTGTCAGTCCCAGAGACTCATATTCGTCACATGTGGACTAAGGATGTCTAAAAAAAGAACATCCTACAAGTACAAGATGTACTTGTGTGTGGAGGTACATATAAACACTCCGCGACAAGAGTGAGAGGGACCCTCATTCATTGCTCCACACTGGCTAAACCAAACTCCTTGAGTCCTTAGACCATGTTGTATCCCATGTGACAACATGTGCCAAATCAAATCCTACAAGTGGATTCATAACAGCATAATGTACATTGGACACTACGGCCCAAAATACTTGTTTCGACATGCCCTTGGCATGGCCCGTGGGATTGAACTGAAAGTTCAGTTACACGTATTCAAATGCACAGGAGTACGTCTCCCACCTGTGGAAAAATCAAGCAACATTTTACTATGAACCCTGGGTGTTGCCTTCGCAATCCAAACCCGTTGGATAAAATCTACAAAGTCAAACCACTTGGTAAGACCCTTTGTAGAAACTGCTCAACTAGCAGGTAGCGGTAACCAACATAGTTAACCGTGTACAGAATGATGAGAATCAACTTGAAAAGTTGAATTTTTCCGCTACCGCGTGATAGATTGCAAAATTATTTCCTTGAAAGTATAACGGGAATAGATCAAATTGTGATCCTCAATGCCTATGGGGTGATTTAATAAGCACCCGCGAGGGCGTACCCCAAAACTATGATTCCATAGACACTCGTAGTGCTATAGAGAGAGCAAGAAATCCACACAAGTGATATGCCTAGCTCGTATCAACAGTCGTGCTGTCGCAACTGTTTGCTGACTCTAAATTCCATGGTATAGATCCGCTCATGTGAGTTTCAAATTTAAACTCAACTTGAGCATCACACTAACTCCATGAAGTGCAAAAATGACACCCTAAACATCCGTAATGACAAGACTTTTGATTTTCCATTAACGTCGAGGTGTTTGATGTGTATTCCACTGGGTAGATCTATTCAATCTGAAAAACAAGCACCCAAGGAATGCCAACAGGTGGGTCTTACCCGAGATCTGACAATGAATCTTAGCCATTGTGTGTGGGTCATAACTGTTATGGAAATTAGTGTTCAATCATGGAACCGATGAAGACTAATTTGGATGGTATCTTGCCCAATTTTTGGCTGAGAGTTAGAGCACCTTGGCTCAGGTTGACTCACTAGCTAGACATGTATCAAAAGCTTCTTAGAAATTTTTCATTATTCTTAAAGAGAAAAAAGAAAGAGAGAGAAGAAGAGCATGTTGGGCTAAGGAACTTTCCTTAAATGTTTAGAGTGTGTGGCCAGAATGTGTTCTCTTAGACATCTCATGCCTGATTGGTAGCTTATCCTTTAAGCATACCACCATCGAGCGAGGTAGCAGAAAAAAACACAAAACATATCCTGACCCACCTACCTTGCAGGGGTCGTGTTTTTTTTTTCTTCGTAGTGTTGTTGTGTGTTGACAGCAACCAAAAGTATGTGAAACAATCCAAACTTATCTTGTCCTTGACAAGGTGTGTGGTGTTATAGAGGAAGCGTAATCCATGATGTGGTGGAGTTCAGTCCACTTGGCTAGCATGCCTTGCATGTAATGTTGGAATCTCTTGGCTACTGTGACGGTCTGAAGTGCGAGAGCCAAAACCATAAGTGCCTTGCCAAGTGGTGAAGGCGTGTGCCTGCTAAGTATATGGGGTTTCCCGGCGAGATTTCAAAACCATAAGTCCCTTGCACATTCTATAGTGGCAGTGATACATCATAACATGATGTCACTACGACTAAAATGGAAACAAATTTTTGATCGTGCTAGTTTTCCAAACTTGTGTGCCCATGCCCTTGATACCAAGTCAATGGATAGTATCTTAGCACGAAGATGAAGCTGTGCTTCATGTGAGACTGGTTGTCCTACTCTAACCAGTTGTCTTGTAATGCCCAGGAAGAAATAACACTACAAGAGCTTGTGTGCTCTTGTGACGCTTATAGCGACGGAAATACACTGGGTGTTTAAAACCCCTGACGTCACTAAAAGCGTCGCTATTAGCGTCGATACGGGAACGTCGCTATAGTAGTCGCTATATGCGTCGCTATATAGAGACACTGCAGGGCCATAGATAGCGACGCTTATAGCAATGCTACAGAGCCTTATATAGCGACGCCCATAGTGACTCCCGAGATTCAATGCCCTGCCACCCATCAACCATATTAAATGTTTCATTGGTCTATTTACCTCTGAAAAAAAGTGCAAAGGTAAATATAGACCCAAAATAGTCACCCACAAGACAATATAATCATTCACTCCATCATCCATAGTACATATTGTTTGCAAAATAAAGATACAAAAATGACAAGCGTTAATTGATGGAAGTAAATAAATGACAATTGTACACAGCAGCAAAATCACTTGATTATTAATCATTGCAAATGTAATAGTTACAAACCATTGTCATTATTTAAAAAATATACATGGTTTTAAAAATAAATAGTTACATGGTCTCATGATACATAAGCTATGACAAAAAGAAACTAATGCTATCTAGCTATGGCTAAACTGACAACGTCTAATCAGACGTTGTCGTGCTGTGACACGTACATAGTGGGAATGCATGCTACAAGAGTTATCTTGTAACTTTTTAGATACATAGTTATATTTTCTATAATGTACATATGCATATTTAAGTATAATAATACGCCTTCTATCTCATCCTATTATTTTTCTCAAGGGTAACCTATTCTTACTTTACCATCAGAAAATACTATGGGAAAAGCGTCAATAGCTCCGTCTCTTTAACTTGGGGCAAAAAAGCATTGATTCTTTATTTCTACTATCTCATTATCATCTCACACCCTAGCTAGATCCTATATCTAGGATAAACTCCAATATATATATATATTCTATTTATTTTTCATATTTTTCTTATATTTCTTTTTAAATAGCTACTAGGGGGGAATCAAATCCTAGTGGAACACTAAGTGGCATGATTTCAAAGATACACTTATTTTAAAGCATTATTGCAAGCTTGATTACAAAGCTTTGTCAAGGAGAAATGTCATGCTTTCATATGGCATGAGGTGCCCTTTGGAATCAAATGAAATTCTAAGCTAAGGGGACCCTATTTTGATGATTTTTTAACACAAGGTTCCAATTCCAATTGGAAAACTATTTTAAAATGAAAATCGTAGCTAATGAGCTGACTTTTCTGCCCATATTTTTACTTTTTTATTTGGAGCCACGGTTGAGGAGATATGATCAAAATATTGGACCCCAGTCTGCCCACATCATGCAGGGACAACTCATTTCCAACTTTTTCAATTTCTGTTCACACTGGCTCCTCTCTTCTTGTGTAAACCCTTGGGGGTTCCCTTCACCTATAAAAGGGGGCCTCTTCTTCCTTGAAAAGAACTCAAGCATTCTTAAATACTTATTTCACCGGATCCCATCATACTACCTCTTATAGACTATAACTTTTCTTTTGATGTAAGCGTAGTTATCTTGCTATGAACCAAGAGGATTTGTATACACAATTAATCCCCATCACTAGATAAAACATATACATTTGGTCAGCCAAGATTGAATGCCATTAACTCATCTATTAACCCTTTCATACTACCCATGATACGATATGACCATAGCCTTGATGTTTTCATCTTTGGGTTGTTTTGACACTCTCTTTTGTGTTCTTTCTTTGTGTGTGTGAGTGCAAGAGAGAAATAGTGGAACTTCTTTGATTGCACTTCAGTCCGACCCCTAGTCTTCATGGCATCTATGGTTTAACTCCTTCATATAGTTTTTTTTGGAGTTCTCTCACAAACTCTCACAGCCATAAGCCCGGTGCTTTCCCGGCAAGACCACAAATTTCTCCACATATTTTTGGTGAACCCGACGCGAACAAGCCGGGGTGAGAGTACATAAAGATGGATAGCAAAGTGGAGCAGCTATATGCTGAAATGAAAGAGCTTGCAGACAGATGCAAATGGCTTGAAGAAGAAGAATGGATTCAAAAAGCGATTGAAAGCGCTAGGTAATCCGTATATAATGAGCTTAATATATTCGAAGGCTATGATCCAGAAGGATATCTTGAGTGCTATGTGACAGAGATGAGGCTTCAAGCAATTCCAGAAGCTCGAATGATTACAAAATTTGTTGAACTTGTGAGTGATGATTTCAAGCACCAAGTTCAAGACTATGCAAGCAACTGGGGTGAGTTTTCTACAGCTATAACACAGGTATGCTTGGAACATCAAGACAAAGAGATGGAGCAGAGTGGAAGTGGATGTGACCAGCTAGAGTTGGTGTCTCCTGTAAGCCATGCAAGTGTCAACACATCCATACAAGCTAATTTAGAAGCAGTAATAGATGCATATCTTTTGCAAGATGAAAATTTATTGTATGCAGATGAAGTAGACATAGTGGAAGCTATTTATGCACGTTTGGGTCTTGTAACCTTCGTATCTCAAGATAATGACTCTCATGATGCTATCCAAGCGCCTGAAACGGCTCAAAGAGACTTAGAGGATGATGCAAACTCGTCGGCTATCATGGATGATTTGGACGCTCCTTTTGATTCGTTTGAAGATGCACATGAGTGTATATACAAGGATGAGGATGCTATGGTTTTGACAGAGGATGTGAAGGGAAAACATGTGGAAGGCGGCTATATTAGTGATGTGCTACAATCTACTTTTGAGCAGATCCAGGAAATTTTACCAAGTTTAGAAGAGCTGGATGCCTACGCTGAAGACATATACCAGGATGAAGAAGTCATTATCAATGCTTTCCTATGCGAGTTTGATGCATGTGGTACTACCCAAATGGATATGCCTAGCTGCGAAAGTGCTAATTTAGAGGGGGTGACTGAAAATATCTTCCTTCGTGAGTATATCTCTGCTAGTAGCATTGCGTATTGTGAAGTACCTCAGCTAGACGAGGTGGAAGAAGAGGAGGGCATTGACAGAGTAATGTGTATGTCTTATGGGGTAGCATATGTGATGCAGATGAGTCATGAAATTGTGCCTTATTTAGAGCTAGATGCAGCAAGATTTCACAATTCCATGGTAGAGGAAGGAATGACAGATGCAGATTCTCTGCATGAGGATTGGGGTTCTGCAGATGAAGCTATGAATCTTCAAGATTCACAAATCAAAGATAGAGAAGTGTTTGGTTATGCTATACAGGTTGAAGTGACATCAGAGGATATAGTAGAAGAGCAAGAAACCTCTTCGGATATGGTCTGTGATTGGGGTGATATTTCTGATTTGTGTGAAGATGCAAATAAAGATGCTTGCCAGAAAGTACCTACTATACAGGGTTCTAAGAATTTCGGTTGCCTGCAGGTATGCAAACAATATCTGAGGCATAAAAGGGATTTAGGTCTTGTGTCACAGGGTATAAATTGCAAGCAGGTTTGTGAGTATCTATCTGCTATGGATAGGAAGGGTATACATGGTAATGCCTTGAAGCAAGAAGAGGATGCTAGCTCTATGCTGACACCAGAGTCATGTAATGAAGAAGGGTTCTCCCTAGATGAGTGGAGACATGATTCAATTGAAGATAATTTAGGGATGGGTCAAAAAGGAATAAGGGGTGAAGATATTGTGTCAGAGACTAAATTGAAGGAGGTTTTTGAGCAGTCGGTTACAAGTGACTGGGAGCATAACTACCAGGATGATTTGGAAAGGGAATTAGACACCATATTTGAGAGGTATGCAAAGTTTTATGATGTAAAGCTGGAGAGGTATTTGGTAAAAGGTGAGAGAATTGATGAGAGGTTTACCATGCATATTTCTGAGGTTTCTCTCGATGTGGAGAAAGGCTATCTAGAGGATTCTTTTGAGAATGAAGATGCAGATTCAGACTTCTATGCGAAAGAGGTACATATGGATTTAGAGGTTGGTGAGAAGGTTGAAGTGCAGTTTCAAAAATCTTTCGAGTATATTAGAGGAAGCCTGGAAGTGTTTTTTGAAGAGGAGTATGAGGAACTTATGTCTCTTCGTCATGAAGATTTTGCGCATAATGGAGATTTTTTACAGATGTTCTGGAGACAGATGTATATAACAATTCCTTCTGATCCGAGAGGAATTAAAAGATGCAGAGAATCTCAATGCTTAGTACAATACAAGTTTTAGAGTTAGCCATATGATCCTAGAGGAGGTCATGGGATGACAGGGAATACAATTGCTTTCACAAGTTACCATGAGGCTGGCACATGCCGGAGGATGTGCAGGTTTAGAGGGGGTGGATGTCATGCTGTGACACGTACATAGTGGGAACGCATGCTACAAGAGTTATCTTGTAACTTTTTAGATACATAGTTATATTTTCTATAATGTACATATGCATATTTAAGTATAATAATACGCCTTCTATCTCATCCTATTATTTTTCTCAAGGGTAACCTATTCTTACTTTACCATCAGAAAATACTATGGGAAAAGCGTCAATAGCTCCGCCTCTTTAACTTGGGGCAAAAAAGCATTGATTCTTTATTTCTACTATCTCATTATCATCTCACACCCTAGCTAGATCCTATATCTAGGATAAACTCCAATATATATATATATTCTATTTATTTTTCATATTTTTCTTATATTTCTTTTTAAATAGCTACTAGGGGGGAATCAAATCCTAGTGGGACACTAGGTGGCATGATTTCAAAGATACACTTATTTTAATGCATTATTGCAAGCATGATTACAAATCTTTATCAAGGAGCAATGTCATGCTTTCATATGGCATGAGGTGCCCTTTGGAATCCAATGAAAGTCTAAGCTAAGGGGACCACAGGAAGACTTTTGCTGCCAGAAATGGACCCTATTTTGATGATTTTTTTACACAAGGTTCCAACTCCAATTGGAAAACGATTTTAAAATGAAAATCGTAGCTAATGAGATGAATTTTCTGTCCATATTTTTACTTTTTTATTTGGAGCCACGATTGAGGAGATATGATCAAAATACTGGACCCCAATCTGCCCACATCACTACAACACTAAATGAAGATATCAACGGCCATGCCTTTCCACGCATATATTGACGACATTAGCGGGTGTCGCAATGTGCGTTGATATACGCGTGGAAAGGCTTTATTTTCCACGCGTATAGCGACGCGTATATCGACGCCAAAATAAATGGGGAAAAAAAACGAAACCCGTGCGCAGGGGCCATTTTCGCCTGGTCGGGTCTTGGCTGAAACCTGATGCGCAAGTATTATGTCCATCTCCACCCTCCCCAACCCCTCTCTCTTGCTCTCTCTCTCTGTCTACCTCTACATCGTGTGTGTGTGTGTGTAGGAAAGAGAGAGAGAGAGAGAGAGAGAGAGAGAGAGAGAGAGAGAGAGAGAGAGAGAGAGAGAGAGAAATGTGTGTGTGTGTGTGTGTGTAGGAAAGAGAGAGAGAGAGAGAGAGAGAGAGAGAGAATTAATGTATGCTTAGGAAATTAAAACTAAAGAAAAAAAAATTAAAGAGAGAAATGAAATGAAATGTTATATTAACGTCTTCGAAAGGCCAAAGTGACCTATTGGACATGAGACAAGAAAGTTACAATGAGATGGATCTGATACAAAGTCTGAGTAAGAAGATGACAAAATAAAATATTATGGAATCCTAAACTGTTGGGTGTGGACTAAACGGCTAAACGAGCTGGTTGGGATAGGTAGATCTCCTCCATGGTCAGTACTCTGACCGGACGTTGTGCATGTCGAGCCAAAGTGACCTAGCTAGATCCTCTCATGTAGCCTCTGTCGATGTTGTGTAGTCCTCCAGAGTCGTGGGCGTCTAGATCTCCCTAGATCAGTCGCTCGTTCGATCATTAGAGAGATAGGGAAGTAGAGAGCGAGAGAGAGAGAGAGGTAAGTAGAGAGAGAGAGAGAGAGAGAGAGAGAGAGAGATAGGAAATAGAGAGATAGAGAAAGAGAGTTATATATATATATATATATATATATATATATATATATATATATATATAGAGAGAGAGAGAGAGAGAGAGAGAGAGAGAGAGAGAGAGGTAGGGAAGTGGAGCTCCAGGAGTTATGGCAGAGAAATAGGAAAATAGAGAAATAGAGAGAGATAGGAAAATAGAGAAAGAGAGATAGTGAGAGCGTGATCGAGAGAGAGAGAGAAAGAGAGATAGCGAGAGCGAGATCAAGAGAGAAAGAACGAGAGATAGGGTACGTAGACAGAGAAGAAACTATGGAACTAAAAGAGGCAAAGGGGTTTCGCCTGCTACATGCATTGCCATGTACACCTGGGAGTGCACGTATGTGTCTACCCATGTAGGATTTGACCAATAAAGACGAGGTTTTGACCTGGTGGTCCTGATCTCCGTACACCTCTGGACCGAGGTGTACGGAGATTGGGCAAGACTAGAGAATGCGAGGTAGTTTACATTGTAAGGAGTATATATATATATATATATATATTAAAACAACATTCATAATCATTGTAGATGGCAACGTCATCAACTAACATGGAGGAAAAGATTGCATGCTCGTGCACGCTCTGCAAGTATCAAATCCTGCGCAAGCGTAGGATATGTAATGAGCATGTGCACAAGTATGGAGAGTTCGCTAGAGAAACCGTACAGAATCTACGATATGACTCCTACGGAACGGGCATTGATTTCTGCGACATAGCACCTACATCTGAGAGAGAGAGAAAAAAGATTATGCGTGAAGGACTGACCAATATAGAGCCACGGATGGAAGTAGAAAAGGGCTTACCGACAGAAGACGACGGCATGGAGGAGATGCTGGATGCCTTCTTTCAGACAAGCGAGGAGAATGCGAAGGAAGCAGCACCAGAAGCCGTGCGTCTATTTCTTGAAGACATGTTGAGAAAGTTGGCACGTCAACCAATCTATGAAGGCGCCAAAATATCTGTGCTTCGTACTTGTCTGGCGTTTTTGAATCTTCAGTCAGTGTACGGGTGGTCAGATGCAAGCGTCACTGCTTTGTTTAGGTACGTAATTTACAAAAGAGATTTTCCAATTGCAATGGTGATGTCCTCGGAGAGCTTTAATTTTAATTTAATGTGGCTTAAACAGGTTATTGCGGGAGCAACTTTTCCCGGCAGGCAATGAAATGCCCCCCTCCAGGCCAGATGCAAAGCAACTTCTGACCTCAGTTGGCTTGGACTACAACAAGATTCATGCATGTCCAAATGATTGCATTCTTTTTCGCAATGAATTTGCAGATTGTCTATCATGTCCTAAGTGCGGAGCAATGCGCTACAAACAAGATGCAGTTGGCGAGACAGTGCCAGCTAAAGTGTTGCGGCATTTCCCTATTATTCCCAGGATAAAAAGCATGTTTCGTTGTGGTTCCATTGCAAAGTTGATGCTGTGGAATTCTACGAATAGATCCACTGACGCAACATTTAGGGTGCCCGCTGATTCGAAGGCTTGGAGGCACATTGAAGATACCTGGCCACATTTTAAGAGTGAACCACGCAATTTGCGTTTGGACATGGCAATGGATGGAGTCATTCCATTTGGCTTGAGAAGCTCGTCATGGATCACTTGGCCTGTGTGCCTTATCAATTACAACCTCCCGCCGTGGCTTGCTATCTAGATGAAAAAGAGAAAGGTACGAAGAAGAGAAAGAGAGACGCAATCTAGAGCGATAGGATTTCAGGCGAAGTCGAACGACTAGAAGCTTACCCTTGCCAGACTATCTCGCTCCTCTACCTGAATTCCCTGCAATGGCATGGTTGGACAAGACAGTGAGAGCAGCTCGACAGATCGGAGAACCCATATCTCTAGAAGAGGAAGAGCTGGCTATTGGATGTGACTGGAAGTATCATACATACATGGCACTGTGGTCGCATGGAAATCATTTCAGAACACAACAAATTAACAGTAGAACAAACACGTTTGACAGTGGGGTAATGGCTAGTTTCATGCAAAAGAGCAGGGCCAGTGCTAGAGACACGAATGAGAGCACTAGCAACCTGGATTACTGTGGTCTAGTGTCAGATATCCTGAAAGTAAGCTTCAGGCAGTTTGAGATGTTTTTGTTGGATGTGAAGTGGTTCAAGGTGATTAATTCTGGTCCCAATGCAACGATACGCAGAGATGGAAACAAACTTGTGCAAATAGATTCTACAAAGACTTGGACAGATGCGAGCGACACATTTGCTCTCCCCGAACATTGCGAGCAAGTGGTCTTTGTACCGGACCCTCGAGAGCGACAATGGTGGTTTGCGGTTCAGGTTGCTGCAAGAAATAAACAAGTATTTGAAGGGCAAGATCTCCTGGAGGAAAGTCAGTCAGACGACGTCCATACTACTGTGACATTAGATGAGATGGACGAAGGTATGGCAGAGGAAGCTGACAGATATACGAGGGATGACACAGACGAGCCATAATTGACACTTGTAGATGAAGATGCAATGGATGAAGACAATATACCAGAACGAGTTGGGGTGGGGTAGAGGCGGGTACGTCCTCATCTCCGCAGCATAGGCGCACTCGCCGATCTCGACGATCGTCAGGTGGAGGTGGTGGTTGCTGTGGAGGAGGGTCCACAGATGCTTCGACCCCTCCTCGCTCACGACCCCCGTCTTACCCAGGCACACCTCTCGACACACCTCTTGGCACACCTCGGACACCTTGGGGGGCACACGATCCTAGTGCCTCCAAGCTCTATACTGTACGGGGAGATGGTTCTGTTGACATGGATAGAGTCGGGACTGAGATGCGACAACGGATTCTCCAGCTCGTGGAGCTACAGTTTTCGACCAGCATTGTGACGTCTTGGGATCAGCAAGAAAAGGAAAAAGTCACTTACATAATGGAGAACATCCTGAGAGAGTACCAGCCTGCTCCAGGTTCTTCCGTTGTTTCAGCGTGGTGGATCAAGGGTGTTGCAAGAGACACCATCAAACATCGACGAGATGCAGCTCGGAAGGCTTTCAGGATCAGCTCGTCGAAGCCTTCGAGCATCCCACACGAGACGTGGCTACAGATCAGGGAGGATGAGTGGACAACGGCCACGTGGTTCAAACAGCAGCGTGAGGCCGCGCAAGTACGACAGATGACTAGGGGGACATCTCATCTTGGCAGCGGAGGCTTCGACACCTTTCACTATGAGTTTGTGAGTTTCTAATCCAATCTTAACTATGGCGTTTTTTAAAACGCGATGAATCATGTATTCTTATTACTTTGATTTTTGTATAAACGCAGAATCTTGCGATGCATCGAGCTCCATCACGCGAGGAGGAGTCAGATGGATATCGCAGAGGTATCCATGAAGTACTGAATGATCTTGAAGCTTCAGGAGAGTCTGTAGACTGGGAGGCCTTACAGTCTCGCTGATCGCTTGAGGTGAGACATTAATATGTGTGAGTTGATTTAATTAAGTCAGTATATGTGAAGTAATATCAATACTAATTTTGTGAGTTGTCCTATGTGCAAGTTGCGACGCCTAGTCATTAGTGGACCAGATTTCAGCTATATGCTTTGTGAGACACAGACATGCTTCTGTGTCTCTTTTTTGTACAAACAGTTAGTGTTCAGACAGTTATTGTTTCCCTTATGGTTATAATTATTGTCATTGTCATTGTATAGACAATTATTGTTTCTCTTTCTGGTTATGCTTATGGTTATTGTTAATTTTGTTTATGGTTATGGTTATCTGCATTATGGTTTTGATCAAAGTGGTTATAGCCGGTTATGGTTTTAAGTTATGGTTATGCTTTTAAGTTATGGTTATGGTTCGTTATGGTTATGCTTTTAAGTTATGGCTATGCTTTTCAGTTGGTACGGTTGTCTTTCATTGGACTTAAATCTCGTGTGAGATCCTACATGGATAGCATGTAGGAGGCGTATAAATGATATGGTTTTTTTTGAAAATTTTATGTAAAAACAAAGGGAACTCTGCCAAAAATTTCTGCGCGCGGGAGCATGGTTGATATTTTGGTGCTGCTCGCTTTCTTGGGTAGTGGGCAGGAAGTCTGGCTGTGGCTGTGTCCATCTTTTAACTGGGCACAGGCCAGGCTACCTGCCCTCTGTCCAAGAAAATGTTTTTATGCTATGGTCGTCGCTATGTGCATCGCTAATAGCGACTGGTTTCACAGCGACGCGGATAGCGACGGGCCGTGTCGATAACACGTTTTTTTGTCGTAGTGCATCATGCAGGGACAGCTCATTTCCAACTTTTCCAATTTCTGTTCACACTGGCTCCTCTCTTCTTGTGTAAACCCTTGGGGGTTCCCTTCACCTATAAAAGGGGACCTCTTCTTCCTTGAAAAGAACTCAAGCATTCAAGCCATCAGTGATGAGAGGAATTCATGAGGGAGGGAGTAGTAATGCCAAATTGTACTTAGTCATTAACATAAGACTAAGCCTACACTTTCTCCTAGAAGAAGACTAGCCATTCTTGCAACAAGCTAACCTTGTAAGATCAACTCTAATCAAAGAAGGTCTTGCACTTGGTCTATCAATCAAAGTGGAATTATCCACTCTTCTTCTCTCTCCATCAATAATGGTGCCGAGGGGTTTGTCAAGTAAGATATGTTCTACATTGATGTTTTCTTGATTTCTTGTTGTTTTCTTGTTCATCTCTAATCCTACATATATATATATATATATATATATATATATATATATCGAATCTCATCTCCTTAACCAAACCTATCTCTCTCACTCTCAGTAATTCATCCTCTCTACAAATTTTAGGTTCTCTTTGCTACAGGTACATCTCTCCCCGCAATATCCTTATTGCCTACGGGCAAGAATAGGGCTTGGGAGGGAAACTTCTCATCTCTTCACTTCTCTCATATCGACATTTCTCACATACTATCCTAGATGAATAATCCGGATGATGAGAATTTCTATCGCTTTCACTCTGTACGATCTATTAGAATTAACGTATGGATTAGCCGTAAAATACATTTTCAACAACGTATAGTGTTTCTCTTTGGCCCCAAAAGGCTCAATGAAATAATTCTTTCACCGGATCCCATCATACTACCTCTTATAGACTATAACTTTTCTTTTCATGTAAGCATAGTTATCTTGCTATGAACCAAGAGGATTTGTATACACAATTAATCCCCATCACTAGACAAAACATATATATTTGGTCAGCCAAGATTGAATGCCATTAACTCATCTATTAACCCTTTCATACTACCCATGATACGATATGACCATAGCCTTGATATTTTCATCTTTGTGCTGTTTTGACACTCTCTTTTGTGTTCTTTCTTTGTGTGTGTGAGTGCAAGAGAGAAATAGTGGAATTTCTTTGATTGCACTTCACTCCAACCCCTAGTCTTCATGGCATCTATGGTTTAACTCCTTCATAGAGTTTTTTTTGGAGTTCTCTCACAAACTCTCACAACCATAAGTCCGGTGCTTTCCTGGCAAGACCGCAAATTTCTCGACAACGTCTCATCACGTCCAAGCGGCGTATCTGTCGGATTCTGCAAAAAAAAACAATAAGATGGCTTTTTATAAGTATAAACATATAGCGAGCGACGTTTATAAAAAATTACAATAAATAGAAAAGAGTAAACCCTAATACTAACCATGCCGCCGCGATAAGTTAGGATGTCTATAAGGGCGTTTAAGCCCTTCCTTCCTGCGTACTCACGCTCGTACGGTGTGGGATCCCGTCCTGTAAATGACCAGTATCAAAACATGCAAAGAATCCATTATGTTAGAATTTCAAATCACATAAACCCTAAACTATCGAACATAGATGTGAAAACACTTACAAAATCGGCCTCAAATGATGCCCACTCGCCGCTCCCCAAGTGGTGCCAGCTCCAAGCCTCTACTCGCACTCTGGCTGTCTCCTTTTGTTGCTTCCACTTGTCGAGATTCTTACACGCTTCTTTCTTCGCATGCTTCCAATCTTCTTTCGCCAGCCAATCTAGTCTGTTCCATCCATGCTTGATTTTTTTTTGCACTTCAGAACGCTTATGCTTGCAGTATTAGCGCATTCGAACCTTCATCACATCTTCATTGAAGCGGTCATCCCCTGTTGGAACGGGAAACTCGTCATGAAGCATGCTGATGACTCTTTCTTTTAATTCAATCGGTACTTCACTCCAGGTGTTTAGTATGTAGTGTCTAAACACCTGAGAGCAAAGACCGCGCATGCACGAAATCACCTTCTTGCCGTCATCATCCAAGATGATGCCGCCGCTGAAGTCAATGGAGTAAGGCAAGCCCTCTTGCCGCCTGACGTGTGAACCTGGGTGTCTCGACAGGGGTCTCTAGCGGTGTGTCAATGGGGGTACAGACGCCAGGTGTCTCTACTAGAGTCTGAGCCCCGAAGCGAGGAGTGTCCACTGGAGTGACTTCTGGAGGAGTAGCTAGTGGTGTGTAGCTGGGGGGAACGGCACTCAGCCGCGCAAAACCTGGTGTCGATGGCGATGTCGTGGCTAGTGTTGGGACGGGCAAAGAAGGGGAGGGTAAAGAGCCTCGTCGAACATGAGGCGGTGTCAAAGAATCGGTGGCGCCACCCCCACAACAACCACCACCGCCACCGCCACCACTAGAGCACCGGTGCCTAGACGAGTGTGAAGATCGTCTCGTCGACACAGAAGCTTCGGAGCATGCTGAGGATGCCGAAACAGAGGGAGATGCGGATGGAATAGGAACGCGCGATGGTGCGCCAGAGTGATGACGCTCCACGTACCAGTGTCTCTGCTGGGGTGACAAAGAAGAAAGAAACTCCTCATCATCCATACCTACATTAAACACACGAACATTTAAACTTAATATTGAATGAATGGAGTAGAAAACATGGACAAGTAGATAGATAGATAGATAGATAGAGAGAGAGAGAGAGAGAGAGAGAGAGAGAGAGAGAGAGAGAGAGGAGGAGGAGGAGGTGCTCGTCGTCTCTGCTGATGAGAACATACCTAGAGCATACGTACTTGGAGTGGACGCAAAGACCATTAAATACAATGACGCAATGACTCATATAAATACAATGACGCAATGACACAAATACTTAAAGAGCCGGAGAATCTTACAAGAACTGGAATGTGCTTGTAGCTTTGGAATGTTCAAAGGCTAGCAACAACAGAAAGTGTTCTTCTTCTATTCAACTTGAGTGATGAAAGAGGCAAGTGCATAACTCTGAATTTACAAAACGGAGCAAAATTGTTCAAATACAATATTTATGGCTTTAAGAGATCTCTCTCTCATCCTCGCATAGCTCAGCATAACTTCCTATATCTATATAGAGCTCTCCGTTTAAACAGATGTCCTCTGTTTCATTTTTTAGATCCTCTGCATGCACCCCATAGAGAGTAGCAGCTTGATGTTCTTCTGGCACCACCTCCACGGCTTCTGACTGGGCATCTTCTCCGATCTGCTCCATTGATGCCGCTATGATTGGCACATGGTAGCCTTCATACGTCCGTGCACTACAAGGGGCTACCTCTATGACATACCACCAGTTTGATGCAGACTTTGTGGGATGAAATATCACCTGCCAGAGCCACATAACTTACATGAGAGCTTCCAAGCACATAAATTCTAAAACACACGTTAACTATTTACATACTTACTTGTTCACAATGCTCGGGTAGTCCATTTCTTAGTTGAATCCACCTCAAGAAAACCAGACTCTCCTCTACGCACAGAAGCCTTGCGACCCTCCATGATTATCTTGAACCATTGCACGTCGAACAAGTCGACAATAATCGATCCTCAAAATCTCTTGTAGCGTGCCGAAGTAAGTGAGTTCCGCCACCACAGGATCTGCATCAGAGGACTGTCGTCGACTAGACTGTTCAAATTTTTCCATGATTCCACAATCTTGAGTAAAACGTTTTTTGTCGATCCGTTCCACCCTAAAATGTCAACCTTTACACCATGCTGCTGTGTATGACTTACACTACAACCAGCAAAGATTATGAGTGGCCGTTCAAACATTTAGAAGTTACTAGTCATACATTGCAAACTTACCTTGGTCGCGCAACCCCTAGAGTACTCCCACTCTTCCTCGGTCACTTCTTCACCGCACTGTTGTGAGCTTTTCAGTTGGTTGTGCAACCATCTTAAGCTCATGAATGTTGGTAGGCTCTCCAGACCCGTCAGATAGTGCATCGGTGGTCGTCTTCCCCGTCTCCACTCGATTCTTGCCCTTTGTCGCTCTTGCTTTGCATCCTCATATTGTGAGATCCACTTTTGCATGACTGGATTGTGAAGCATGCAAAATCGGTTGATTTTAGCCTCTAGATCTTCCGTCATCTTCTTCTCAACACCGAGATTGCACATGATAATTCCAGATATGCGCTCATCATCTATGGTTCGCCATAGCGTGTCCCGGGCTTTATCAAATCCGTCTAGCCACTCTCCAATGTACACTAGGGACACTGATACCAGCCAACCTTCTACCATGCTACCCTCCGGACGTGCCTTCTGACGCACATATCCCTTGAGCGTTTTCATGAAACGTTCTAAAAAGAACATCCATCTGGAATGTACTGTGCCGGATATTTCCACCTCATCAACTATGTGAACAAGAAGATGCACCTGAATGGTTAGCATGGTAGTAGGAACATGTTTTTCAAACATACACACAACCTCCGCAGCGTTTAGTTTGGCGAATGGTATGGAGTTTACGTTGATCTCCTTGTTGGAGCTATATATGGCTCACTCTACTCAAATTGGTCTCACCTATATATTTGTATCTTGTCCTCAATATGAATCAGTCTTTGGGAGCGTATATGGTGTGTCTCTTGTCTCGTCTCTCTCTCTTTCTCTCTACATCTCAACATGGTATCAGAGCAGTAACGATCATGCGCCGATTCAATTCATGGTGACAAAACAGTATGTGTATGCGATTTGCATGTAAGATTCAAAAATTGATAAAATTTTATTTTTGAGCATTGATTCTTGTTAATTGTGGTTGTTTTGTGTTAAGAAGAATATGATTAGTGTTTTGTGTGACGTTTATTGCTAATCAATCTAATCGTTGATTATGTTTTCTTGTTGATGACACCCTGAACGTCATCTCAATTTTTCTTGCTGTTCTGCTCAAAATTTGGAGAAACGGGAAAAGCGCAATGGAGCATAGCGCAATGGCACTTTTCATCCAAAACTTGTTCGTCTCCTCGAGCTCTTCGATTTGAGTTCTAGGTTTGCGTCAATCGGAGTTCGCAGCAGAAAGTTATGCTGTTTTTACTGCAATTGAGCTTGACGCAGCTTTCTTCGTCCTACTTCTTCATGAAGCGTCCGCGATCATTTCTCTTATTTTGGCGTTAACTTTTTCGAGAAGATTTAGCTTTTTGCTATTCATATTGTGGGCGTCAATCTTGCGTCTCACGCCACTCTATTTTGAGGACTCTTTTATTATTAACGTCTCCTTTACCCTGCCCTTTTTGGGTGACGTCTCTCACATCTTTGGAAGTTCCTTGAGCGTCCTTCTTACGTTTATCGTTGACAGAACGCAGTCCTCATATCTCTCTCATTCTCAATTGCGGCCTTCGCCATATATGGTGTGCAAATTCTGCGATCTTATCTTATACGTCTTCTCGCAACAAGATATGGCTATGAATATTCTCGTCAACGGCTTTCCTTCTGGCCAGCGTTCTGTTCCTCCTTTCCAAGGTCAAGGTTTTCCAGGCTGGAAAGCAAAGATGTTGTTAATTCTTGAAGGCGATGAACTCTCCGATGTTGTTCTTGGAAATCGTGTTTGTCCGCCTCAGCCTGTTGATACTGATAATGATAACGTGCTTATCACTGAAGGACCTATATTTAAAGATTGGAATGTTGCCTATACGGATTGGCAACGACGTGATAAAGCAGCTCGTCGGTATATTCTTTCTGCTCTTACTGATTCCCTTTTGCTTGATATGTACGAACTGCCTACTTCCCACGACGTATGGAAGTACCTTATTGCAAACTTTCAGAAGAAATCTGTCACAGAAATACTTTATTTGAGAGGGTTGCTTAACAAGTTACAATATGAAGTTGGTACTGCCATGACGGGACATATTGAATCTTTCAAATCTATTATTAATCAACTTGCTGCTGCCGATGATCCTGTTCCACAAAAGCAACTGATTACACTTCTCCTTGATACGGTGAAGGACTCTTCTTATGATAACATTGTTACTATTCTCTCTAATAAAGATGGTCTTGATTTCGACCAAGCCTGCATGTCTTTAATTGAATACTCTCAACGTCAAGAACGTCGTAATGCTAGTCATGATACAGCTATGATTTCACACGAGGAGACTGAGTCACAACAGATGGAACGGGCTTTTTATGCTCGAAGGCGTCCATTTCAACGAGGAAACCGCAGAGGTGGCCGTCGCGGTAATATTTTCTCTCGTCTCAAATTTCCTAATAAGCAATGTTCTTACTGCAACAGAAATGGCCATACTGAAGATGATTGTTGGGCACGTCAATATGATGAAGAACACAATATTACCACAAAACAACCACGTTTATCTAGAGACTCTTCTTCTTCTTGTTGTGAATATTGTGGACGATCTGATCATCCCACTCATATGTGCTATAAGCGTCGATTCGACATAGATCGGAATAGAGCATATGCTACTGAACATCGAAACAACATTGTACCAGAAACAAGCTGCGTCCTATGTTCAGTTGCTCCAGACAGAATACTTCATGTACGCGATGGATCACTTTTTATTGTCGATTCTGGTGCTACAGGAAATATGACATATCAGTCTAAGTGGCTCCATAACTATCATCCACTGCCAGTTCAACGTGTTGTTTATCTTGCTGATGATACTACTTGTCAAGTAAAGGGTATTGGAGACTTATATCTTGGTACCTTATCTTCTTCCACTCGAATTTTGCGAGGAGTATTACATGTACCAGATCTTCAACGTAATCTTCTTTCAGTTGCTAGACTTGTTGATCTTGGTCTGTTTGTTGGATTTGATCATACCAAATGCCGAATTGAGAAAGATGGACAGACTATAGCCACCGCTCCTCGAAATGGTAATTTGTTTGAACTCTCTCTCAACGATGCTGTAGCAAATGTTGTCACTGCTCCAGGTGATCATGATTGCAAAGTATGGCATCACCGTTTTGTTCATGCTGATTTCTCAAAACTCCTTGATCTTCAACGTCGTGATCTTGTTCATGGCATGGATCTTAAAGCCCATCCTCATATGGGAATTTGTGAATTTTGTGCTCTTGGGAAACACAATCGCAAACCATTTCCTCTTTCAAATACAACTCATTCTCATGACATATTGGATCTTGTTCATACTGATATATGTGGACCTCTACCTTCTTCGAGATCACAATATCGCTACTTCATTACTTTCATTGATGATTTCTCAAGGTATACGACTGTATTTCTACTTAGACAAAAATCTGAAGCCTTATCTGTTTTCAAACAATTCCACAAGGCTGCGGAACTTCAAACTGGTCGTCGCCTTAAGAAGCTTCGTAGTGACAATGGAGGCGAATATGTTTCTCGAGAGTTTGTGAGTTACTGTGCTGACAGTGGAATTCATCATGAACACACTATTCCATATTCGCCTCAACAGAACGGAGTTGCTGAACGAAAGAATTGCACTATTCTCAATGCTGTAAGATGTATGCTAATTCATTCTGGCTTATCTCGTGTTTTTTGGGCTGAAGCTACTTTGACAGCAGTATTTATTCAGAATCATCTTCCTACTACTACACCCTCTGGTAAGATACCCATCACAGCATGGACAGGTGACATTCCTTCTGTATCTCATTTTCGAACCTTTGGATGTATTGCTTATATTCATGTTCCCAAAGAAACACGAACAAAGCTTGATGCTCTTGGTCTTAAAGTTATTTTTATTGGATATTCTGACACTTCCAAAGGCTACAAATTCTATGACCCTTCCTCCAAGAAAGTAATTGTGAATCGTGATGCTACTTTTAACGAACAGCTTATGGGAGGCTCATGGTCCATGGATGATTCTGATGATACTAAATCATTGCTTCAAGCTTTTCCATTTCTTTCAGAAGATGAAACTCTTCCTATAGAGAAACTTTCCTCTTCACAACCATCCATTCCGAATGTCGCCAATGATGATATTGATATTTTTGTTGATTTGCCTATTGATTTTGAACATGGCTCATGTCATGTTTATGATGACGATATTGCTGATAATGGTTTTTGTACTTCCGAAGATCCCATTACTTATGATGAAGCTATCTCTTCACCACAAAAGGATCAATGGCAAGAGGCTATGGAAGCAGAGTACGATTCTCTTATCTCTAAAGGTACATGGATACTAACTGAATTACCTCCTGGTCGTACAACTATTAAATGTAAGTGGGTGTATAAGACAAAAGTACAAGCAGATGGATCTTTTGACAAGTTCAAGGCGCGTTTAGTTGCAAAAGGTTATTCCCAAGTAGCTGGTGTTGATTATCAAGAGACCTTTTCACCAGTTGTTCGCATTACAAGTGTTCGAGTTTTATTGGCATTTGCTGTTCAATTTGATTTAGAAGCTCATCAAATGGATGTGCGAACTGCTTTTCTTAATGGTGACTTGGAAGAGGAAATTTATATGGAACAACCGGAAGGGTTTGTTATTCCAGGTAAAGAAGACCTTGTTGCTCAACTCCATAAGGCACTATATGGTCTCAAACAAGCTTCGCGAGCCTGGTATACAAAATTTGATCTTTTTCTCACCTCTAAAGGATTCATCTCTTGCTCGTCAGACCCCAACTTATACATAAAACGCCAAGGTAGCAGTTTTGTGATTCTTGCTCTTTATGTGGATGATACCATCCTTGTTTCCAATGATTTGGGATTTCTTCAGCAAGTGAAAAAGTTATTGTCTTCTGCATTTGATATGGTGGATCTTGGAGAGATTCACTCGTGTCTTGGGATTCAAATCCAACGGAACCGTACAAAAGGTATTTTATTCCTTCGACAGTCAAAGTTTATTACAGATACTATTCAAAAATTTGGTATGGAATCTGCACATTCAGCCAACACACCTTGTCTTGCAAGCTCTACGAAGAACACTTCTGACAATGGCGGTCAACTTGTCACAAATCAACCTTATGCTAACTTGATTGGATGTCTTCAGTTTGTTGGCATGAACACTCGTCCTGATATTCTGTTTGCTGCTAATTATCTTGGACAACATCTTGCATGTCCTTCTCTTAAGCATTGGTCTGCTGCAAAGCGTGTGTTGAAATACTTGAAAGGCACTATAGATTTTGGTTTAGTCTATCGACGACAACTCACATCGGATTCTATGCAATCTCTTTCTCTTTTGGGTTACACAGATGCAGACTGGGCAAGCTCACATTTATCTATGCGATCTACTAGTGGAAATTGCTTCTTTATAAATGGTTGTCTTGTTTCTTGGACTAGCAAGAAACAACGTTGTGTTGCAGTTTCTACAACTGAGTCAGAATATGTTGCGGCATCACTTGCAGCTCGTGAGTTGATTTGGCTTCGACAAATGCTGGTTGATATTGGTCACTCTCCTCTTTCTAGCACACCCTTGCGGTGTGACAACCAAAGTGCTATTAGTCTTGCAAAAGACTATGTTCAACATAATAAGTCAAAGCACATTGCTGTCCATTATCATTATGTCAGGTATGAAGTACGCAAAGGAACCATTATGGTTGAACACTGTCCAAGTGACCATATGATTGCAGACATTTTGACCAAAGGCCTCAACGAGTCACGTTTCATCCTCTTGCGCTCGGAGCTTGGAGTTGCTTCGACCTCACTCTTTCTAGATTAGCTTCTTTGCTATTGTAATAGCTTTGTACATATGACATTGTAATCTTTTAGGTACCATGCACTATGCACACTCCACATTTGCACATTGTGATCTCTAAGTCACTTGAATATTTGTACATAGATGCACAATTCACTTTCACATCATCATCGCTGGTTCATATTTTCACATTGTATAGGGGCTTGGGTTTTTCCCTTGAACTCCCCAAGGGTTTTTTCATCCAAAGCTAGAGACCTTTGTTTGAGTGGGGGTGTTGGAGCTATATATGGTTCACTCTACTCAAATTGGTCTCACCTATATATTTGTATCTTGTCCTCAATATGAATCAGTCTTTGGGAGCGTATATGGTGTGTCTCTTGTCTCGTCTCTCTCTCTTTCTCTCTACATCTCAACACTCCTTTTGTGAGATCCATTGTACCAACTTCGCAAGTTTGTAGATTGTGTTACGGATGTCAAGAGACAGACATCCCTCAATGGAAACCGGTAAAATAAACTGCAAAACACGTGTAGCAAGGATATTAAAGTATGTCCACACACGAATTTGTTACACAATTCTCACTATGATATACTCCACTATGAACATACCTGACACATTTTATGCCAGTCGTGTGACTTCAAACCGGTAAGCTTTCCTTCTTTAGTAAAACACGTTCGGAGCGAGTGCATTACGCCGGTGGGGGTTCGCAAAGATCGAATGATCTCTTTTACTTTGCGTTCTTGGGCTCCTGTGAAAATCCATGGTGCTTTAGGGAGTTTTATCGATCCATTGGACGCTGTTTGCGGCCAATATTGCTCCATACGATCCACATTTCTAAGGTCAGCTCTGGCTCCCAAAGTATCTTTCTTGCCGGTCAGATGGTCCCATAGTAGATTACCCACATTCTTGAATATGTGCATTGGATCGAGCAAGTGATTGATCATGAGTCGGAGCAAGTATGGTAACTCGTACCATAGAGATAGTCTCTTCATCCCTGGGGGCAATCCGTCATCACACATCTCCTTCTGCTCTAACCATGCTTGTGCAGACATCCTTGGTGGCTCTCTTCCCAAAAATCCATCGCGTAACACATGATTCTCTGGAAGATACGCTTGATGACCTTCGTAGATTTGCTTCTTCAGTGAGGGCGCCCTACATGCATTCAGTCTAGGTCCACATGTGACACATGCTCTGTATCCGCTTGTTTGAAGCCCTTCATGTATACACATGATAATGGAGCAACTTGAGAAAAAGCAAGATTTACAGTGTCTAAGTGAGGAGTGTAAATAGATCACATGAGCATTCTGTTAGTCTGGGATAGTCATGCATGGTCCACATTAGAACGGGCTTAAAAATTGCCTCGTTGGGAATGTGGTCTGCATGATCATCCCCTGAGCTGTCAGAGGCTACATCTTGTGGCCTCACATATGCTGCTTGACCAAAGCGCCTGCGAACACGTCTATTGGGTTGCAAGATTGCTGCCTGTTGGCGAGCGTCAGAGTCCGATGAGTTATTATTGGCAACAACTCGATCTATAATAGATGGATCGAACTCGCCGAGTTCGCGAACGTGCTGCAACGAAATGCGTCTTGTCCGTCGCACAGCATGCTTGCAATGGTTACAAGGACATAAGAACCTCATTGAGAAATAGGTGTTTCGGTTGGACGGCCCCACATCCTCGTCACTACTCATAATGAGGGCAAACATCTTATAACCTGGACAACAAATTTAATCTTCTATTGACATTCTTCGTCTATTATCTCTCTCTCTCTCTCTCTCTCTCTTTGTTCACATTGTAAACTACCTCACATTCTCTAGTCATGTCCAATCCCTGCACACCTCGGTCTAGAGGTGCACGGAGATCAGAACCACATGGTTATAATCTCTTCTTTATTGGTCAATGCCTATATTTGTGGGTACAAGAAATCTACACACCCACGTCTACATGATACTGCATGTAGTGGACAAAACCCCTTTGCCTCTTCTCTAGCTGTAGCATTTCACAGCATCTTAACATCTTTTCATAGTAGATCTTTATTTGTAGCATGCAGGTACGTCATTCTTGCTATGTAGATGATGTCTGCTCAAGGCACTTAATTCTTATTCTAGATTTGACGGGATGTGGTGTGTGTGTGTGTGTGTGTGTGTGTGTGTGACCCTTGGAATCATCATCTTGCATCACTAATTTCTATGTATGCTCAATCTGCTCTTCCATTAGCTGAACATGACAGCTTATTGTATGGTAGCAGTAGTCGAACATGTAGGTGGAATTGCTGGTCCGCATGGACTGTAGAGATTATGAGTGCAGGAAATTTTCTTGCCGTTTTCTCACCATTTCTTCTAACTTTATCTTAAACGATTTCCTCGCCATTTCTTCTAACCTTAAATAACCTAAATCTAATTTAATAAAACATATATAAACCTAAATTAGTAAACCTAAATCTAATCTAATTTAACTTAAATAAACCTAAATCTAATTTAACGTAAGTCTACATCTAACCTAATCTTTAACGTCTTTTGGGATAGTTTCCTACGACATTAAAACTCTCTTCTTCTTGTGTGTGTGTGTGTGTGTGCCAATAAAAAGAGAAAATTGGTATAACCTTTCTATCACCCAAGTGTGGTAGATTGGTTATGCCATTTTCCTCTTGAATAACAAGTCTTGGTTTCAACTCCTCGTCCGGCTAGATTTTTAGGTCTCTTTAATTAGTTTCCTACGATGTTAAATTAAACTCTCTTCTTCTCAGGTGTGTGTGCACGCCAATAAAAAAAGGAGAAAAATGGTATAACTTTTCTATCACCGAAGTGTGATAGATTGGTTATGCCATTTCCCTTATGAATAACATGTCTTGAGTTCAACTCCTGTCGACTAGATCTTTAAGGTCTCTTGGGATACTCTCCTACGATGTTAAGACTCTCTTATTCTTCTTCTTTTCTCTGTCTCTCTCTCTCTCTCTCTCTCTTTGTTTTATATATATATATCTCTCTTTCTTTGTTTTCCTCTCTCAATGTGTGTGCATTCTTTGATTATGCATGTGTGTGTGCGTGTTTTTGGTTTATGCATACTCTCTCTCTCTTTTCCTCTCTCAATGTGTGTGTGCTTTCTTTGATTATGCATGTGTGTGTGCACGTTTTTGGTTTATGCATGCTCTCTCTCTTTTCCTCTCTCAATGTGTGTGTGCTTTGTTTGTGTATGCATGTGTGTGTGCGTTTTTTGTTTATGCTTGTGCTCTCTCTCTCTCTCTCTCTCTCTCTCTCTCTCTCTCTCTCTCTCTCTCTCTCTCTCTCTCTATCTCTCAAAAACACAATGTGTGTGTGTGTGTGTGTGTGAAAGAGAGGGAGAGAGAAAGAGGGGAAGGGACCATGAGAGTGAGGAGAGGGAAGGAGCATACCTGGCTCTCCTTCCTCTCCTCGTGTGTGTGTGTGAGAGAGAGAGAGAGAAGGAGAGAGAAAGAGGGGAAGGGAATATGAGAGTGAGCAGAGGGAAGGAGCATACCTGGCTCTTCTTCCTCTCCTCATGTGTGTGTGTGGAGAAGAAAGAGAGAGAGAGAGGGAGAGCCTTACCTTGCTTCCTTGAGCACGAGTCGAAAACTCAGATCTGAGATCTAAGTTTTCAGACGATCTCGGTTATTTTTTTAGCCCTGTCGGAGTCGCTATATGCGCCACTATAGGCGTCGCTATGTTACTTGTAACATAGCGATGCCTATAGCGATGCCGTGCATTTTCATTTTTGAGCATCGCACTATGAGCGTCGCTAATGTTAAGCATGGCTTATAGCGTAGCTTGCAAACATATTGCCAATTTCCGCGCCAATTTTGTATTCTCATAGCATAGTCCAATTGCGGGCACAAATAATCGACCTTGTCGAATTATACAATGTAGTGAAAAACAAAACATAAAAAATTTCTTGAAAAATATGTACCTCGTATTTTCTTGGATTGATTAACGGAGACGAATCCTTGCTCCAGTGAAAACAAGCCCTAACAATTTGCTTGACAGCTTCTTGAAATGGTCCTTAATGGTTGGTCCTCTCGAGCACCTGCTGCCTCCTTCATCAAGATTAGCAACAGGCTATTCCAATCTCCATAAGATTCTCCAGCACTACCATGCCCTAACCATTGCCAAGATACTCCTTACTATTTTGCAATTTTGCAGGCTGTGACAAATGGTCGGGCATGCCGAGCACTTTTGCCTGCTTTTCCAATGGAAAATAAGCGAGAAATAAATTTGCATGACAAAATACAGGCCTTGCCTACGCTTGCCTTATTGTAGCTAAAACTCGTCCTAGGTATACTAGGAAATGTTCATACCATATAGTTATAAAAATGTCTCCAATGGATAGTTTCCTAGCCTACTCCAGATTCTAGCAGTACAAAAATGAAAGCCTTGCTTGGGACATTTCCCTTGTAGATATGTACATGCCATGCATGATAAGAAGCTGCAAGGGCTAACTCTGGAGTGTTGTATCTAACACAACAGTTTTGTATACACTTAATGAGACTTGCTCAACGATTAGAACAACACCTTGGAGACCAAGTGTCGTGCTCCAGTATAACAGTTGACAACTGCATACTAAGAACTAATTAAACAAGAAAAGCGCAACAAATATTCATACCTTGTCTTTGAAGAAAACTTGAACCGTTGATGGGTGTGCTCTATCAAGGCACTCAGTAGAAGCCATGCTTCTGATCGAGATTGTGGGTACTCAAGTCGTGCTTGATGCAGGCTTGCAACTAATAATTGGCCCTTGTTAATCATGCGACTCGACTTGTCGTGCCATCGATCTTTTGCATGATGCATGAGCATGTATGCTAAACTTTTCGTATCCTTGCAGATGTTCCCTGCCGCCTTGGATTTGTAACCATGTTCCCTACCATGGTAGGTTGTACCCTTGCCGATCAATACGTCTATGATCCTCGAATCAATAGCAATATTGCGAAAGTTGAGGTTGTGAAAGTGGAGGGATGTGAGAAAATCGCCCAAAAAACCCCAAAAACCAGGTCGAGTTTGCATGTCAACTGGTTGTGTATAGCCTTGCCGATGGTGCAGCGAAGCTTGTATGAGGTGCATGCATGCCGTTCTTTTCCCATGTGGCGGTCAACCCGGGCATGCCTTACTTGAGGCGGCCCCCTTGGGTGAGACATCCCCCTTGTGTGGAAAAACATAATGAAAAATAAAAATAAAAACTCTCACCTTGGCTACAACGGCAGCGTCTGCTGCGCAAGGAGCAAAATCCATCAACCCTCGCGCTACGTCGGGTTTCTTGACCCACTCCAAAAACGAGAAACACTATTCGCTGCTCCCTGGCGAATCCATCAAGCCCAAGATGGATCAGTTTTGTGCAGGTCAAAATTCGGCCCCATCTATGTGCAAGAGTCGCTTCCCATGGCCTTGCTTCTTGTGTCGACCTTCATCCTCTTCGGGCAAGCAGTCGCTCCCACGGATTTGCTTCTTCACACGGCCTCCCCGGGCTCCAAGCCCTCCAAGAGATAGAGAGATTTGGGAAAAGAAAGAGAGAGAGACCATGCTTCTTCGTTGCATGCTTCACAAGGGAGATCGAGAGAGAGAGAGAGAGAGAGAGAGAGAGAGAGAGAGAGAGAGAGAGAGAGAGAGAGAGAGAGAGAGAATGGGAGAGAAGGCCATGCTTCTTCCCCTCCTCCATGGTTGCTCCCTCCTTGAGCTCTGATACTACTGAAAGGGCAAGGGAACTAAAACATGCTCATCACCACCCAGCCATGCCCTATATAGGCCCTTGGCCTTCTAAATATAGGGACCCCCTTGACTACATGTCCGTCCTGGCCCTTGGTCGTGCCTGGTCCTACCATTGTCCTGAGACACACACACACACGGACGAGGCAAGAAAACACACACACACACACACACACACACACACACACACACACACACACACACACACACACACACATGGAGGAGGCAAGCAAACGTTGGTGGCAACAGAGTAACAAAGGAGCGTTGACGACAACGACGGAGACTCTTTTGTTGGGGACAAGAGGTGGCAAAGGAGCATTGGCGACGGCGGCAGCTCTTTTGTTGGCGGCAAGAGGCGACAAGGAGACACACAAAATACAACGATGTAAGTGCACTTATTTTCTTTTTTTGATATGCATTTTGTTTTAAATTAATGTCCATTTCCGCTTGTTTTAAATTTAATGGGCAACCCATTTCATGAAAATAGGCATGCCAAAACCCCTCCAATAGAGGGGAGAGGGGTTTTGGAATGCCTATTTGCATGCAATGGGCTCCCCAAAGGGGCTGCCCATTGCATGCAAATAGGCATGCCAAAACCCCTCTAATAGAGGGGCAAAACACATGCCAAAATGGTACGAGTTTGCCCCCTCTATTAGAGGGGTTTTGGCATGACTATTTGCATGCAATGGGATCCCCAAACGGAATGCACATTGCATGCAAATAGGCATGCCAAAACCCCTCTAATACAGGGACCAAATGCACGAGTTTTGGCATGAGTTTAGAGGGGCCAAACTGGTAGCCCAAAACCCCTATAATTGGTCAAGGTAAAGGCTCATGTGAGCCGATGGTTTGTCCCCCATGCTCTTTTCTTTTGCCTCCCCCCTTCAATGTCCAAAAATCGTAGCAAACGACATGAGTTTGGGCAGCCCGTTTAATTAGGGAGCCCATTGCATGCAAATAGTCATGCCAAAACCCCTCTAATAGAGGGGCCAAAATCATGCCAAAACAGCATGAGTTTGGCCCTTATATTAGAGGTTTTTGGCATGAGTTTGGCTCCCATTTTGGCATGAGTTTGGCCCCTCTATTAGAGGCGGTTTGGCATGCCTATTTGCATGCAAGGGGCTCCCCAAACGAGCTGCCCATTGCATGCAAATAGGCACGCCCCTCGAATAGAGAGGCCAAACGCATGAGTTTAGAGGGGCCAAACTAGTAGCCGAGAACCCCTCTAATTGGTCAAGGTAAAGGCTCATGTGAACCCATGGGTTGTCCCCCATGCTCATGTTTTTTCGGCCTCCCCCCTTCAATGTCCAAAACCCCTAGGAAACGGCATGAATTTGAACCCCGTACAAACATCATGAGTTTGGTCCCTATATTAGAGGGGTTTTGGCATGCCTATTTGTATGCACTGGGATCCCCAAATGGGCTGACCATTGCATGCAAATAGGCATGGCAAAACCCCTCTAATAGAGGGGCCAAACTCATGCCATTTGCTAGGGTTTTTTCCCTTGTATTAGAGGGGTTTTGGCATGCCTATTTACATGAAATGGGCAGCCCGTCTGGGTTGCCCATTGCATGCAAATAGGCATGCCAAAACCCCTCTAATAGAGTGTCCAAACTCATGCCGTTTGCTAGGGGGTTTTTTCCCCCTCACCCTCATACATGCCCTTGCTGGCCCCCACTACCTTTCCTTCACCCTTTCTCTCGGCACCCCCCACTACATTTCCTTCACCCTATCCCTCGGTCCCTGCTACTACATTTCCTTCACAATTTCCCTCGGCACCCTCTTCTACTATTCCCTCGCATCAACCCTCCCTGCTTCGACCATCAAGCCATCCTAGCCCTCGTGGTTGTTGATCTTCTTTAGGGAAAAGTGAGCGATGTAGTTCGCGTGGTTTTGGGGGTCGACGAGAATCCACTGATAGCTAGCGGATACGAGGATTGGGGGGAGGCTCTTGTTTCAATGCTTGATTTGGAGGAGGTGGAGGAGGATCGTCCACTGACTTGCCAGATCCGGGGTATAGTTTTGATGTGGACATTCCAGATGCCGATGATGATGGCCTATACTATAGGTGTCATCGAGACGGTGCCCTTGACCTTAGCACAAACAATGGCAAGCGCTTCCACAATCACTTGAAGACCTTGATCCATTCTACGTACATTAATTGATTCATAGTCTGGGAGCAAGAAAATCCTCAGTACCTGCAATATATTTTTGATACAATGTGGGTGCGGTTTCCTAATCCCCAGGGCCAATCTTTTACTATGTAGTGGATGGAAGGTTTTATCAAGACCTTCCTTTGTAATAAATGGTCCACCATTCCCAAGGCCGCTAAACAACAATTCCAACACCCCAATCTCCAAAAAGGGGTGCCAATATGCATGATGCAGAGTGGGAGTTTGCTCTCCCAGAGAGAGACATTGGATTAACAGAGGCAAGCAAGGGCAGGACAACAAGCTCACAGTTGAGGTTCTGGCAGAAAGGACATCTAGAAGGACAAAGTGGTAAGTAACATTTTTCGTTTTTATTTGAACCATAATCTTGATGTAAACTATTATAAATAATTCTTAATATGCAGGCAAACATCATAGGACATTGAGTGTCAAGGGAGGTGGTGAAGTATCAAAAATGCAACGATGAAAACAGTACCTATCTATGGATGCTCCAACAAGGCCACATCAATCAAGCACAGTTCAATGCTTTCATCGACACCTTGACCACTATGCAAGTACAAAGTCAACCTAACTAATTAATTATTTTGTTGTTTACTTATTTAATGTTTACTAATTTATGTGGTTTGCTTTCTTATTTGTGTAGAATCAAAGAGGTGGCGCTAACGAGGGCGAGGACGACGAGGGTGGTCAGGGTGGCGAGGACGACGAGGGATACCAGGGTGATGATGAGGGTTACTAACCTACTAACACAATCTCCTCACATTTTGAATGCCTGGCCAAGAGCCCTTGTACAACATAATCCCCTCACATTTTGAGCCGATCAAGAGCCCTTGTAAATATTTCACTTTTATTTTGGTGGATGTCGGCCAAAAGGCCTTGTATACATTTTGCGAACTCGCAATCAATATAAAGAATTTTGTCAATAAAATATTTTTAAGTTTCTTGTGTTTCAAAAATTGTATGGTATTGTTAATCTTAAATAATAAATAAATGTGATATTTATATTAAAAAAATTATCCAAGGATCTTTGGATGATGCAAAGTCTTCACACATGGGGACTTGAATCATCCGATATCCTTGGATACTTTTTGTTAATAAATTTCATGGAGGATATCAACACGGCAATCGTCATGGCAATCAGCGCGGTAGTTCTTGACAGCATACCCGCACTGATACCCTCAATCATTGCCGTGAGTTGATAGCCACGCTACCAGTGGCGGTGATACCGTGTACCCACTTGTTTCTCTCTCTTGAAACGCTTGTTGATGCACGGCTATTCCAGAGGCATTCAACCCCCTTTCTTATAGTGAATCTACAACAAATGGTCGTCCATACGGATCCGGAGTAGTCGGCCATGCCGAGTACCTTTGCCGCAAGTCTAGCAATAAGCAGTGCCGATCTCCTTGAGATGCCATAACATTACAAATTTTCCATGCCTTTGCATGATACAACTTATTAGACCACATGCGTTTGCATGATATAGCTTAGTAGCCCAACTTTGGATGCTATCCTTGGTGTTAAATACCTGTGCCCACTGTTGAGGGGAAAATATCAAATGAAAGAATTGTCGTACTTTCCCTTGCCGAGCAAGGCAACCTTTGCTTTTCATGCTGAAAATACGAGGAGATTTGCAAGATTACATGAATTTAGGACTTAAAACCTTTAAAGTAACTTTCTTACCGACTCTTACGATAATGTATGTCATAGCATCCCCAAATCCGATGTATTGGCTCGTAGCCTTGCTGTGTTTGTGAGGCCATATTCTTGGATTACTCCCCTACTATGAATGCATAATCCTCTTGGGAAGTTTGAGAGAAATCCATTTTGGTAGCCTCTCGATGACAAGTGTTCGTGACGAGGCGGACCTTGCATGCGGCTCTTTGCTAATTCTTGGCTGCAACTCGGGCCACCGAATAGATTCAACTTGACTCAAAATTTCTAAATAATCCCATAAATATGATTACCTTCAATCCATAACTTTTGATTGATAACACTCTGGATGCTTGGCTTTGATGTCCCAAGGAAAATACAAGGAAAGGCTGAGACCCGTGGGCACCTACCCTTAACTTAAAGTCTTCTTTTCCTAAGACCAAAGGTCTTTGGGCACATAGTGTGAAAAAAAACGAGCTTCAACCATGGCGATGGCGAGCAGGCTGCCGAGGGTGCAAGAAAGAGAGAGAGAGAGAGAGAGAGAGAGAGAGAGAGAGAGAGAGAGAGAGAGAGAGAGAGAGAGAGAGAGAGAGAGATGGCGTTCTATTGCCTCTCGGGTTGAGCCTCTATGACAACTTGTCCTCCCCTCGGCATCGCGCTCTGTTTAAGCCCACCCTTGCGGAATTTGAGCGTGGTCAAAATCTCCCCCCCCACCCCCGCCCGTCCTCACAAGCGGCTCTACACACGGGCGCTTTCCCTGGCTTTGACCTCTTTTGCTTAGCAGGGGATGTTCTCCATGGCCTTCTTCCGTGCCTTAGCTTTGCATGAGCATGCAACTTTGCATGAGAGGGTCCACAAACCCCTTGGCCCAAAATAGCTTATTAAGCTCTAATACTAGTGTAACACCCTAGGAGTGCCATGTATGAATCCTCGGCCCAACCTCCCTTTATAGCCACATGGCCCTAGGATCCCTTTCCACTGACAGTCGGCCGTTGGCCGTTGGCCCGGTCCTTGACCTCCAGGGTTGTTGTCCTTGGCATGACATGGTATTGATGGATCTTGGATATTGAAAGATGATTGTGACCGATGATATCTTAATACATCAAGAGATGTCACATATGGCTATACTATGCAATAGGTGGACGACTAAAGGTATAAGAAAAATTAAATTGTTTATGTTTTTCCATATGATGTTTCTGATATGTAACTTTAACTACTATTTTGGACAAGTTATGATTTGCAGTATAATTATATAACAACCGAGGATAATAGATTTCTTAATGGCTAGAGGCATGTAATGGTTTTTAATTATGATGCATTAACAACTATTTGTTGTAGGGTTGACATGTAAAAAGTAGCCTAAACCATTGGATTATTTGATGGTGGATATCAAATGCATTCAAATAGATAGTGTATGGGTAGCTCTTTATGAGCAATGGTTATTTTTTTGACCAAGTGGATGGTTGTAACCATTTTGAGCATTGACTACTATCTATGAATAAATAAGTGCAAGAGGAAAATGCTCACTCTTGCGAGGGGGGAGCTTGTAGCTAGTACTCTATGTCTATCTTCTTTGCTTCTTTCACGTCTATGTTACCTTCATGCACATGCATAGCACTCCACGCTAAGAGGTGTGCATGCACGTGCTCCCATGATCTCATTCACTCTCCATCTCTCTCAGATTGTGTATATCTACGATTGTGTGTATGTGGAGTTCATCAAATATGAAGGGTAATTGGGTTATATCAAATGCATGCTATGCTATTTTGTGTATTTGCAACGACTGCATGTATCCGTTTGAAGTAGACATGTAATTTAAGATAGGGAGAAACATTGAGTCATTTTTTTGTAACATGTAAAGTAGTTTGGTGTACCTATAGAAGGTAATCTAAGCATGGGATTTCTATCTTTTTAGACATCCGATACCATTACTCTAGAATTCCTAGCTTTCCCTCAACATTCATTCGTTCATATCGCAAAGGGTGAGCACACAAGGAGTTGGGTAGGCCTTTCCACGAGTGGACACATTGCTTGAGATGATTAGTTTCATTTGCTCTTATACCTTTTCATTAGTTAAGATAGAGAAGTGTTCTCGTTTTATGACGTACAAATAGCCACCCTTCACTTGGGGCCAAGCATGGCATCGATCGCGACCCATTTGGGCAAGATGCCCCCCCCTCCCCCAAACACACACACACACACACTATGCATGGAGTGCCAAGGTAGGATGCAACAATAGCTTGCATGTGAAAGAGAAAAGAATATGTGAGCTAAAGATGCACATGATCAAGGGAGGTAGCAAAGTATGCACTCACATATGATCTATTGCCATGGGGTGCAGTGTCCCTCAAGAGGCACTACCTTCCTCACTACCATCGTTTATGATGGATCCCTATAATGGATTATAGCCTTGTTAGTGCACCCTTGTGGCTCCCCAATGCTATGAAGAAAATACACATTGGGGTCCTCAGAGAGCACTTTGCTCCCTTCCAAATCCCATAGCTAGAAGACACGCTTATGTTAATCATGTGCTTCCTTCTTTAAGGTCTTAAGAAAACTCTATATAAATGTATGGCACACAAATGTATCCAAAGGAGGATCTTGGCGAGCACTAAGTTGAGAGCGAGATATGATTGTGGGGGTCCGGGAAGTAGACTGAGCAGGGAGAATGTCGCTCACGTGTGAAGCACGAGGGGCCCCCACAAGGGAGAGGAGGGCGTGTGGACATTGGACAAGCAATGGCGGTATGGCAGGAGAGGTGGGGGACGTTCTTTTTATCAAAAGGCTGCAAAATATGGCGCGTGGGCCCTCTCATGGTATTTAAACTCGTCAGCTTCGACAAGAATATTTTAGAGCAGGCAAGGCACGGTCAATGCTGGTATACGCGCAGGTCAGCTCACGTTGTCCCGGAGTGGTATGCATGTATATAAAGCTCGAGGTAGCGAAGTCATGCAGGCCTTGTAAATCTAGGCTAAGGGAGGCGCTTCTACTGATTCACACGGCTGGCCGGAGAGAGAGAGAGAGAGAGAGAGAGAGAGAGAGAGAGAATATGGGGTCTGGGCTGCAAAATATGGGGTCTGGGCCCTCTCATGGTATTTAAAACTCGTCAGCATCGACAATATGATTTTATAGCAGGCAAGGCACGGTCAAGGCTGGTATACGCGCAGGTCAGCCCACGTTGTCCCGAAGTGGTATGCATGTATATAAAGCTCGAGGTAGCGAAGTCAGGCCTTGTAAATCTATGGGAGGCGCTCCTACTAATTCAAACGGCTGGCCGTAGAGAGAGAGAGAGAGAGAGAGAGAGAGAGAGAGAGAGATGGAGATGGCTCGGCAGCTCTTCCTCCTCACTCTAGCCAAGCACGCCCTGCTCAGCATTAACTTAGCAGCAAGCCTCTTAGCCTTGTCTTGGTGGCTGGTGTCCTCGGAGCCAATGAAAGATCCTCGCTACTTCGACAGGCTCCAAGAGAGCAGTCCATCTCGCTTCTTTCGAGTTGATGGAGAATATGGTAATATACATGCATAATCAGCATCCTCAGCACGTTACCTGCTAAATTTGAAGATTAATGTGGGCGCCGTGCAGGTTTGGTCATTCTGTATCAGACTATGCCTGTGGTTGTGATGACGCTGCTGAGCTTTGCAGTGATCGAACTCAGGAAAAAGATCAAGTAGGCCCCCAATCCATTTTAAGTACTGAAAAACTCAATTCCTATGAAACATTAGCTACAAAAGGTGCCTTGGAGACCTTAATCTAATACAACAAGGTGAAAGTTCACTATGGCCTACATAATGCTATCGAGAGGAATTTAATAATAATAAGAGGGTTCTTTGTGAGAGGAAAAATGAGAAAGTGACTAGCATTTAATTTATTTTTTGGTCACAATAGAGTATTACACTTTTGAAAACAAGTGTAATAATGACTTATTTAGATTACAATATATTCCAAAAGGATAAAAAATAATGACTAAATCAATATTCAATGGGCCTCTTTAAAGAGAGATACACAAATGTTAACACCTCTCACAAAAATCTATAAATTTTTTTTAAAAAGAAGTTTTTTGCCATGTGGCACCAATCTGCAAGCTTTATCCAATGGTCGACAATTGCACCAAAAATCCAATGCTTTACTAAGGACTTCTTATGTAGTCCAAAAATGATTCTTTAATATTTGCTATGTCTTCTTTAGACCTTAGTGTAATAGAAGAATGATCCTTTAATATTTGCCATAGCTTATTTAGACCTTAGTCGATAAGAATCTAACTTATTAATAAATTTTTTGAGAGTAGGGCCAATAGGACAAGCTCGCTAATCATTTCAATCAACGTTATGTTATCCATATTTATCTAATGTGGACCATCAAGTATGTCTATGCAATATGGCAATGCAGGTCTCTTCAGCACTGTATGAATGTGGGCAACAATACTAAAGCTAAGCAATATGCAAAGGCCGGTAGGTCGCCTCGGCCCAACGTTTCCACATACCCACTTATAGTGCACACTGGTTGGTGGAACCCCTTTGGTGTGCTGACGGCTGCAGAGGCTCTCATACTAGTGGGCATGCTCTTTGTGGTGTTCTACAGCTTTGGTCGGCTCACTCGCTTCGAGTTCAATGAAGTGGAGCGAAAATATAATGCCGATCCCCAACTGAGCCTTCACATACCTATGTGAGTATATGCATACATATACGCATATATCCATGGGTATGTGTGTAAGCATATATCCATGTAGTATTTTGTGACTAGCACTGCCTAACTCATACAACCTTTTGCCTACATGCACATTGATTACTTTAAACAAAGCACACATATCATAACCAAAAGACTCACATACCATACAAGCATTCTTTGAGCAAGCTCATCTTATAATTGAGCAATTTTTATGAAGCTACTAAAGTGCATATGAAAACTGTAGGAATGTAAGCAAGTTGAAGCGAGCAACCCAAAACTTGGGTCGAGCCTCACTCTTGCCATTTGCCTTGCTTTGGATCCCTGTCTCACGAGGATCACCACTTCTACGATTATTGAAGTTGCCGTTTGAGCATGCCGTAAAGTATCACATCTGGTTGGCAACATTGACCCTCACACTTCTAAGTGGACATTCTGTGTGCTGCATTATATACTACTACCAAATAAATAGCCCCTCTAAGGTAATGACAAATTTTCAAACTCATTAGTTATCACATTGCATCCACATGGCTCGAAGATGATATTTTCCTGAGTTGTGTAGATACTCAATTGGGTGACAGAAAGGGAGAAGTCTTCTTTTGTTGCTGGAGTGGTGGCTTGGATTATAGGATTACTAATGTGGGGAACCTCCCTTCCCTATGTTAGAAGGAGATGGTATGAGGTCTTCTTTGGAGTGCATCAATTATACATTGTTTTCTTCCTGTTTTGGCTCTACCATGCCTTGTGGACCATCCATTTCTTTATTGTGCCTGCCCTCCTCTTTGTGGTCGATCGTTTGCTTCGCATGGTGCAATCTAGGCACCCTGTCGATGTGCTCTCTGCTACAATGCTTGAGTCTGGTGCTGTTAAACTTCACATGGCAATCACCAACCTTCAAAGCACTCGAGGTACTATGTTGACACAAAGAGTGACTAAGTTGCAATCATAAGAAGATTTAGAAATTTTCTCATGTAGGAAAATGGAGTCTTTCTCAGTGTTTTTCATACAATGCATAACATCATGAGCTTCTGCTAGAGAGGCACTGCATACCTAGCTAGGTACGATCGAGGACACGGGACCACTGGCTCCCCCACTAGGCTGGCGGTTCCCTGCCCCCAATCGTACCTAGCTAGGTATGCGGCACCTCCCTCACAGAAGCTCATGATGTTGAGGTAAGTCACAATGTGGGAAATATTATGAGAATTTGTTCAAAACTTCTTGTGAATATCAAAGTATAAGTGAGCTATATCAAATATATACACAGCGGAAAATCTCTCTCTCTCTCTCTCTCTCTCTCTCTCTCTCTCTCCAGGCTATGCGCGCGCACGTGCGCACACACACAGACACACACAAGATAATTAATAATAGTACAAGGTGTATGATATATTGGTTCTTTCTAATATCCTTCTAAAAGACTATGATCAATTAGGTGCCAATATAAGCTTAACATTGCCAAATTTTTAGCTTAGCTATTTTTTCCTAGTACTTATGAAAGTACTGTTTTTCTGACCCTGATATCTTATTTCTTGGGATGTAGGTTACCATGCATTGAGTAGTTGGTATCTTAGATTTCCAAGTCTCTCAAGATTGATGAAGCTTCAATGGCACTTTTTCAGTGTCACCTCCACACCGCTAGATGAGAAGCATGAGCTATCCTTTGTTATCAAACCTTTGGGAAAGTGGACTAAGAGTCTACAAAGCCAAATCCTTCAATCTTCAAAGGCCAATGCCACCACAGGTGGTAGATGCCCCTTCTCTTTCAAGGCTGGAATTGAAGGGCCCTATGGAGACGAGACAGACTTTTACTTACGGTAATGTGCTTATATGATGAGGTTTTTTGCCATGTTTCTCACTCTCACACATTCTTCTACTATCATGATAGGCTGATTGACCCAGTATTGCTAACCCTATTTGCACATTTTTGATACTGAAATACATTTTGATAGAGATGCCATGACCCTCATGATTTAGAAATTTTCTCATGTAGGAAAACAGAGTACTGGATCCCCCCCCCCCCTCTCTCTCTCTCTCTTTTCCTCTTTTCTGGGAGTGCTAGACCCTGCCCCCAACCGCACCTAGCTAGGCACGCGGCCCTCATTATGGTGCCGCAATGTGTATTGTTGGGAATTGTCTAACACTTTGTGTGAACTATCTTCGAATGCAGCTACAACACACTAGTTCTTGTGGGAGGGGGTATTGGTATCACCCCTTTACTCGCAGTATTGTGCGACATTCTGCATAGGCAAAGGAGGTCGAAATTGGAAGTAGGGAAGAAGAGCATTGTGGTACCGAGCACCATACTTGTGTATCATTGTGTAAGGAAGGCAGAGGAGCTATCGGTACTGAACAGCATGGACCCCAAGGAGATATCACCGGGGTATGAGAAGAGGGGATTGAGGATAAGGGTAAGTGTGTTTGTGACCAGCGCTTCATCGATAGACCACTACAATATCGTCGATGATGAGGAAGTAGGCATGCAGGTTATAAACCCATATCCGCAAGCTGCCTGTAATGATGTCAAACAAAGAACGCTCGATCTCACAACAGCAACCCGAATTAAAGCGGCCAATTGCACGCTGCCCGTCACCATTTATCCATGCAAAACCACGGCCGCATCCAATATCAAAGGCGTGTCAAGTGTGGGTAGTAAAGGTGCCTCAGCATGGGTTGCCGCCACCATGCTTGCCTCCATCACTGGCTTCTACCTACTGTGGGGCCTCTCCAACCTCTTCATCGTCAAGCACCTTCATCGTGACTTCCCCACCAACTTCGACCGTGCCCACCTCCTGCTTGCCTCCATCATCCTTGCCACTCTCCTCTTTGGCGGCCCCCTTGTCCTCATCTGGTGGTGTCTCTCTTCTTCTTCTAAAAGTGCTCCAGCTCCATCGACCAGCTTAACTATGTTGCAGCAAGAAATCAGGGTTGCGGACGATAATGCCAATCGGCCCTCTTCAGCTAGCTCCTATAACGATAATATTCAGCAAGAACAACTCCAACCTAACAATATGCAGGATACCCTGCACTCTCAAGTAAACGAAGTAGGAGACAACAACAACATAGTCCTCTTTAACCGGGACGAGGAAAACAATATAGAGCCTACAGCTTCTCCTTGGAAAGGGACTCTGCACCTTGGTGTTCGACCAGCATGGAGAGGTACCTCTCTCTCTCTCTCAATATGATATGAATTTCCTGGAATAACCTACGTCTTTTCTTGACATGCTAAGACAAGAAGTTTTGGACAAATTCTCACAGTAATTCCCACATTGTGACTTATCTCAACACCTGCCCCCAATCGTACCTAGCTAGGTACGCAGTGCGTCCCAAGCAGAAGCTCATGATGTTATGCATTGTATAGAAAACACTGGAAGAAACTCCGTTTCTTTACATGAGAAAATTTCTAAATCCTCTTGTGAGTAGAGTACAAATTTATGGGTGCCTGTTTAAGTTAATAAAAGGGTCTCTTTATTTAAGGACGTCATTTGACTTCCCTTCCAATTACTTATGATCAAAATCTTTTATTTTTTATTCAAATGTATTTTTAAACAAACCCATCAATTTGTGGTTTCTTATAAATACATTCTTTTAAAGAAAAAGGAACTCTTCTAAAACCCACATTATTTCAAGTGACTTACATGCTTTAATGGTGTTATTTGCAGAAATATTTGATGGCCTTACAAAGGAATATCATGGCCAAAACATCGGTGTGCTAGTTTCAGGCTCCGAGAACATGCAAGCAGATGTTGCAAAAGAGTGCCAAAGGCACACACCACTTTTTGACACGTCTCTCTCCTCAAATGTCTTCCATTACCATAGTGTGAGCTTTGAGCTTTAAATGATAAAGACTTTAGTGGCACTAATGATCACCTAAGCTCAATAGTCATTCACTCAAAATTAAAGGAACCAGCTTAGTTCATACTTTCTAAAGCAACAAAGAATTTGAAGGATTGTAAAGTGTAAACTATTGTCATCTTCACTTGCACATACTAGTACTACTCCCTTGATGATACCTTGTAACCAAACGTGTACCAGCCATAAGAATCTCAAACACCTTCATAAGCTCACCATATAGGTAACCACGAGTTCATACGAGCTTAGCCCAAATATCATAAACAAACTACAAATGTTGCACATTTTGTTTAGCCCTTAGACAATCTTCCTAACGTGCCACATTCCTTTTAGTTAGCACTTTGGCAAGTTTTGTGGTGCAACATTCCATAAGATTTTGGCTTTACATATTAAAATTAAGATGTTCTCCTCATCTTGTCTCACATGCTAACAATCTATAGATACTATCTCGCTGGCATTTATGAAACTAGATTACTCTTCCTAATTTGGTCAAGTAATCTCGAAATTAACTTCGATCTAGCAAAGTTGCATTGGAGAGAAGCCCTTAAGACATGATTAGATTAGCACACAGGTGCACATATGTCACACACAGTACATACACGTGCCCCCCCCCGAAAAAAAAACAAAGACAAACACACACACACACACACACACACATACACACACACACACACACACCCCACAAGTATTTTGTAATGAGGAATTGGCTTTGCACATTTTTAAAACACTAGGATGGTAACTGGGTAGGAGATAAAAGGGTCCTTCTAATGTTTTGAAATAGAATAAATTACTCTTATTAGGCTTGTAAATTTGTAATTTGCTAGAATCTTTTATTGAGCTTAAAGGTGAAACTCATCTTCTTATTCTAGATTAATTTATTAAATTAGAATATGTGTAATTTTTTTTTCTCAAAATAAAATCCCAAAGTGGATGTAACAATGCATTTTGCAAATTATAGCAAATTGTCAAGGTCAAACCCCTATTGTGTACACCAAAGCAGTTTGTTTGACCCCAAGAAATCTTTTTGCAAAAAATCTGATGAAATTTTAATGGAAAAATATATGAAAAAAAGTTTTATTTAGAATTGATAATTTCATATGAAGAAATGACATTTTTATAATTTTGCAAACATATTATTGATGTTTTTATAGCTCGGCTCAAAGTTGGCATTAGAAATATGTTTTTATGGTAGAAATTGGTACTTTATGAAAGAATTAAAAGTATAGAAGAGGGCAATACTAAGAGAATCAAAGATACTAGTGGACATTTTCAAAAATTGGATACAATTAATTTAAAAAAAATTGATACAATAATCTCTTCAAAATTGGGCCGCATGGAACTGATTTTGAATCATGGTTCTCATGGTGGAATTTTGATATGATAAATATTTTTATCATGGTTCCCATGGTCAAATTCACATGTTTAAGAGAATATGTTCTCATCTGAAATCAGCCTAGTTTTGAGTAAAACAAAAATTTACCACAAAATTTGTACTTGGTAAGAGCCCCATTATATTTTATTCAACAAAAATTTCTTTCAAACATCCTAAAATGTTCTAAGGAATTTTGAATAAAATCTTCTTTTTTAAAAGGCTTCAAGAATAAAGTGTCAAAGCTTAAAACTCAAATTTTCCTCTCTAGACTAGAGAAAGATAATGCCCAAATCTAAGCTTGAAATACAATGTGAATGGTCATGCCAAGAGACATAAGATGTTTTTGAACTATTCAAGAGCCAAGAAGATCATATCTATGAGATCAAAAGATAATTTAAATATGATTGTCACTCCTTGATATAGAGAGAGATAATATACGGAAAAGCTTTGTTTTAAACTATGGAAATAGCAAGAATGGCCATGCCAAAGCTTGGAGAGGCTAGGACAGAGGACATTAGATTTGGAAACATTGATAAGAGATTACAAAGAATCTTCAAGGGAGAGGTATTGCCATCAAGTATGCATATTTTGTTATGCTTTTTGAATGTTTTATGCAAATTATGATTGAAACATCTTTAGAATAAATTTTCTTATTAAAACAAAAACCTAGTTATAAAAAGAAAAAAATAATTATAAAAAAGCATTTTTCGAAGAGGACAATTTCATGAGGAAGAATGTACTCTCACTCATGAAACATGAATACATTAAGTGCTTCCTTTTTTAGGTTCATTAGTTTGTATGGATTTCAGGTAATTATAACTTGTTTATTGACATGAGTTTTTTAGCCAATTTCGTTGACGCTTTTCTCTGCAATACTTTGATACAAGCCTCCTCCTAATATTCTTCAATGACCTCTTGGCATCTAATTTTGTGTTCTTTTGCAGCATGGATTCTCTCTAAAAGGTCATTGATTAGTGGAAAATTATATTTACATAAGTAACAACTACTTATACTATAAGAGGAGTTATCTATAACCGTTAGCATTGCCGCGGAAAAACAAAGGAAAAAGGAGAGAGAAAAATTTGTGGGAGCGGCAATAACCGCGGCTATGGACGCGATAGTGGTTCTTCAGTAATAAACGCATAATGGTCACGACAATATATCCGCTGCTATTATCGTGACAGTTGCCGCTTCTATTACCACGCTTATTGCTGCTACATGCCCATTCAAAAATAAAGGTGCTCATTTGGGTCACCCAATTTTGGGTGCCCAAATGAGCACCTTTATTTTTGAATTGCATAAAACAATAAAACATCAATTGATTTTTGGAAGAGTATAGAAAAAACATACTTTGATGATGTTATTTGCAAAAATATTTGATGATCTTATGAAGGAATATCATGGCCAAAACATTGGTGTGCTAGTTTCACGCTTCGAGAACATGCAAGCAGATGTTTCAAAAGAGTGCCAAAGCCACACACCACTTTTTGACACGTCTCTCTCCTCAAATGTCTTCCATTACCATAGTGTGAGGTTTGAGCTTTAAACGATAGAGACTGTAGTGGCACACATCACCTAAGCTCAATAGTCATTCACTCTAAATTAAAGCAACCAGCTTAGTTCATACTTTCTAAAGCAACAAAGAATTTGAACGATTGTAAAGTGTAAACTATTGTCATCTTCACTTGCACATACTAGTACTACTCCCTTGATGATACCATGTAACCAACGAGAATCCCAAGTCCAAACGTGTACCAGACATAAGAATCTCAAACACCTTCACAAGCTCACCACATAGGTAACCACGAGTTCATACGAGCTTAGCCCCAATATCATAAACAAACTACAAATGTTGCACATTTTGTCTAGCCCTTTAACAATCTTCCGAACGTGACACATTCCTTTCAGTTAGCACTTTGGCATGTTTTGTGCTGCAACATTCCATAAAATTAAGGGAACTCATTCATCTTTGACAATATTTTGGCTTTACATATTGAAATTAAGATGTTCTCCTCATCTTGTCTCACATGCTAACAATCTATAAATACTATCACTTTGGCATTTATTAAATTAGATTACTCTTCCTCATTTGCTCAAGTAATCTCGAAATAAACTTCGATCTAGCAAAGTTGCATTGGAGAGAATCCCTTAAGACATGCTTAGATTAGCACATAGGTGCACATATGTCGCACACACAGGACATATACGTGTCCCCCCCCCCCCCCTTCTTCCAAAAAAAAACAAAAAAAACCAAAGACACATACACACACACCAGAAAAATTTTGTCATGTGGAATTTGGCGTTGCACATTTTTAAAACACTAGGATGGTAACTGGGTAGGATATAAAAGGGTCCTTTCAATGTTTTGAAATAGAATAAATTACTCTTAGTAGGCTTGTAAATTTGTAATTTTCTAGAATCTTTTATTGAGCTTAAAGGTGAAACTCATCTTCTTATTCTAGAATTAATTAATTTATTAAAATTAGAATGTGTGTAAATTTTGTTATTATTTTCTCAAAATAAAGTCCCAAAGTGGATGTAACAATGCATTTTGCAAATTATAGCAAATTCTCAAGGTCAAACCCCTATTGTGTACAACAAAGCAGTTTGTTTGACCCCAAGAGTTCTTTTTGCAAAAAATCTAATGAAATTTTTATGAAAAAATACATGCTAAAAAGTTTTATTTAGTATTGATAATTTCATATGAAGAAATGACTTTTTTGTAATTTTGCAAACATATTATTGATGTTTTTATAGCTCGGCTCAAAGTTGGCATTAGAAATATGTTTTAATGGTAGAAATTGGTACTTTACTCACATCATCATTGTGAAAGAATCAAAAGTATAGAAAAGGGCAATTGTAAGAGAATCAAAGATACTAGTGGACATTTTAAGAAATTGGATACATTGACCTAACCTTAATTAATAATCTCTTCAAAATTGGATACAATGACCTAACCTTCATTAATAATCTCATCCTAGAATTTTGACATGATAAATTAATTTATCATGGTTCTCATTGATATGATAAATATTTTGGCATAATAAATAAATTTATCATGGTTCTCATGGTTAGAAAAATTGATACAATAATCTCTTCAAAATTGGGCCGCATGAAACTGATTTTGAATCATGGTGGAATTTTTATCATGGTTCTCATGGTGGAATTTTGATATCATAAATATTTTTATCATGGTTCCCATGGTCAAAGACACATGTTAAAGAGAATATGTTCTCATCTTGAAATTAGCCTAGTTTTGAGTAAAACAAAAATTTACTCATTATATTTTATCCTAAAATGTTCTAAGAAATTTAGAATAAAGTCTTTTTTTTTAAAGCTTTAAGAATAAGATCTCAAAGCTTAAAACCCAAATTTTTCTCTCTAGACTAGAGAGAGATAATGCCCAAATCTAAGCTTGAAATATAATGGGAATGGTCATGCCAAGAGACATAAGTTGTTTTTTGACCATTCAAGAGCCAAGAAGATCATATCTATGCGATCAAAAGATAGTTTAAATATGATTGTCACTCCTTGATCTAGAGAGATAATATACGGAAAAGCTTTGTTTTAAACTATGGAAATAGCAAGAATGGCCATGCCAAAGCTTGGAGAGGACTTTAGTGGCACACATCACCTAAGCTCAATAGTCACTGATCACTCTAAATTAAAGCAACCAGCCTAGTTCATACTTTCTAAAGCAACAAAGAATCTGAAGGATTGTAAAGCGTAACTATTATCAACATAAAAGTTGATCTTCACTTGCACATACTAGTACTACTCCCTTGATGATACCTTGTATCCAAAGACAATTCCAAGTCCAAAAGTGTACCAGCCATAAGAGTCTCAAACACCTTCACAAGCTCACCACATAGGTAACAATGAGTTCATACGACCTTAGTCCGAATATCATAAACAGACTACAAATGCTGCACATTTTGTTTAGCCCTTCAACAATCTTTCGAGCGTGCCACATTCCTTTCAGTTAGCACTTTGGAAAGTTTTGTGCTGCAAGATTCCATAAGATTAAGGGAACTCATTCATCTTTGGCAATATTTTGGCTTTACATATTAAAATTAAGATGTTCTCCTCATCTTGTCTCACATGCTAACAATCTATAGGTACTATCTCTTTGGCATTTATGAAACTAGTTTACTCTTCCTAATTTGCTCAAGCAATCTCCAAATAAGCTTCGATCTAGCAAAGTTGCATTGGAGAGAAGCCCTTATGACATGCTTAGATTAGCACTTAGGTGCACATATGTCGCACACACAGTACATACACGTGTCTACCCCCCCCCCCCCCCCCCCCCCCCCGCCACCCCAAAAAAAAACAAAAACAAAGACACACCACAATAATTTTAGTAATGAGAATTTGGCTTTGAACATTTTTAGAACACTAGGATGGTAACTGGGTAGGAGATAAAAGGGTTCTTTCAATGTTTTGAAATAGAACAAATTACTCGTAAGTAGGCTTGTAAATTTGTACTTTGCTAGAATATTTTATTGAGCTTAAAGGTGCAACTCATCTTCTTATTCTAAAATTAATTTATTTATTAAAATTAGAATTTGTGTAAATTTTATTATTATTTTCTCCAAATAAAGTCCCAAGTAGATGTAACAATGCATTTTGCAAATTATAGTAAATTCTCAAGGTCAAACCCCTATTGTGTACACCAAAGAAATTTGTTTGACCCCAAGAGTTCTTTTTGCAAAAAATTTGATGAAATATTTAAAAAAATACATGCCTAAAAAGTTTTATTTAGAATCTATAATTTCATATGAAGAGATGACATTTTTGTAATTCTGCAAACATATTATTGATGTTTTTATAGCTGGGCATTAGAAATATGTTTTTATGGTAGAAATTGGTACTTTACTGACATCATCATTATGAACGAATGAAAAGTATAGAAAAGGGCAATACTAAGAGAATCAAAGTGTCAGGACACCGGCAAGGCCAGACTAGACAAGGGCAAGGCCGGGCTAGGCAGCGTGGAAGGGAGTCCAACTAGGGCAAAGGGCTAGGGGCCATGCTATATAGTGGGTGGTTGGGTGGTGGACTCCTAGGTTCTAGTTCCCCTTCTATATCATTGGTATCAGAGCTCAGGGGGGAGATCTATGGAGAAATGGGACCTTGCATGGCTGGGGTATCTCTCTCTCTCTTTCTCTCTCTCAGTCGTTCATGGAGAATCGTGGAGAATATCTCCCCCTCTCTCTCTTGATCGAAGAGGAAGGCAATCTCTCTCTTGCGAGCTATGGAGGGCATGGCTCTCACGTTTGTGGAGCTTTTTGCATGTCTTGCATACGGAGGATCAAGGACAGGCGTGGCCAAGGGCCTTGGGAAGAAGAAGGCCATGGAGTTCTTGGCATGAACTTAATACTACATGCAAACCGGGTCGAAGTTCACAGCGTGTGTAGAGATGCTTAACAAGCCGAGGAAGAGGTCGAAGATCCGCGTGCACGGAGGCTTGGGGCGAGAAGAGGCCCGGATTCGAACTCCATCAAATCGGGCTAGGGCGGGCTCGTTAAGGTCGCAAGGCCATGAAGAGGAACTCCCGACACAGGGCCGAGGCTGGGCGAGCTTTGCAGGGGGCGCGATTCCCTCTCCTCCTCTCTCACGGCGTTGCTTATTCCGCCATCGCTGCGACAATTAAAGTTTCTTTTCATTTTTTATTTAAAAAGAAAACAAACAAACCCTCTCAACCTCTGCATGGTATGGTTCCCATAAGGGCTTTCGCCCACGGAAGAGACCTCTATGCCAAGGGCTAGCAAGCTTGCACCTTCGTACGGAAGTCGAATGCAGTCAGCAAGGCCAAGGTGCAGAATTTTTAGAAGTACAGCCGAAGAACATGCAAGTCTTGATGAGGACATGATCCTCTATGGGGAAGTTTTCAAGGCTTCAATTTCTACTCATGGAAGATCGCCATTGCCCTCGTATTTGTGTTCGGCAAGGTTACAAGACAATATGGTGATAGATCCGCATGTTACGCACTAGAAGCATGGCTTATTTTATACTTGACATCATGCAGAGATTCATGGTCTTTTTTTTAATGAGTTTTTTAGCGATATGCATGCTTTCATCTTGCAGGAAATAGACCATGGCTACTTGGAACTGTTGGCAAGGCACGGCCTATTGCTCGCTTTGAGCAAGAGTATACAGATGCTTGGCATGGCCGCATACGATTTAAGCCGTCAACAAGCGTCTCTCTTTCTCCATATTTCACCTCTGCAATTTGAATTTTGGATGGGGCAAGCCTCCTACGACGATCTTAATGACCGGTTCCAAGATTACAGAAGCTCAAACACATCGGCCAATGGTCCACAAGGTCGACGATTGTACATCATTGGGACAACGGAGCAAGGTTCCATCCAAAAATTAATTGTTACGGAGGCAAGACCTGTCAGTTACTGTACTTAATAAGGTCTTCCCGTACTTCAAGCATGGCAAGTAGCGATTGCCTTAGTTCAGCAAGGGAAAAGTACGACAATTCATTCTTTTGTTATTTTAATCATGGACATTGGCACATGTACTTCATACCATGGGTAGCATCCAAAGTCGGGCTACTAAGCTGTATCATACATTAGCATGTGGGTGAAAAAGCATGGAGATTCCAAATGTTTTTGGCATCTCCCGGACATCGGCATGGCCGATTCCTAGACTTGTAGCAAAGGATTTGCAATTTTTCTACAGCATGGCTTCTCGGTTTTTACAACCCATGAGTGTATCTGATCCATACGCTCACTCACTTTAGCAGATTTGAGCGCACTACCAGCAACTTTTCCACAAGTGGGCGACAAGGTTAGTACATTTCAAGTTCTGTTTGTTCTTGCCTATGTTTTACTTTTCATTTTGGAAAAGATTCTTTGCTATACAAAGAAAAGTGCTTGAGCAGACTCCATAAGACGCCGTTGTACAAAGCAAAGTGCTTTTCCCGACTTCATGTGTAGTACGACTTCTCTTATGGGCCAAGGTATTATCTATTGACCTTAGATCATTCTCACGCACACATCTTTGGCACTATGTGGATATAAGATCACAGTTTCCGCAACGGTGCACTGTGATGTATCCATGCCAGTGTAATCGTGCACAACACGTATACCAACGGCTCCCAAGGTTGAGGCTATCATGGCAGCCACAAGATTTTTATTCTAATTTTTATTCTATTTTTTTCTAAGAATGCACAACGTACTAGTCTACTGGACGTCAGACACTCCATTGGGGTACACGCTTCCACTATAACACCAGACACTTTGTCAAGGACAAGATAAGTTATGGATTGTTTAACATGATTTTTGGGTCGTTGTCAAAATACAACAACACTAAAAAGAACCTAAAACTCAAACTTAATTCCAAGGCAAAGTTCTATCATAAGTCGCATTGGTGTCGTCACAACAACATACACGGTAGGTGGGTCAGTCTATGACTTGTTTGTGTCTTTCTGTTACCTCTCTCGATGAGAGTCATCGCAGAAAACTGTTGCATGCTTATAGGATAAGTTGGACGTTAGGCATAAGATTCACAAGAGCATGGCAATCAACTATACACGTCATAGTCGTTTAAGGAAAGTTCATCAGCCTGGCATGCTCTTCTTTTCTCTCTTTATTACTTCCCTCAAAGAATAATGAAAACTTTTTTAAGAATATTTTGATTTATGTTTTGCTCGTGAGTCATCCTGATCCAAGGTGCTCCAGCTCTCCTCTAGTAAGAGACCAAGACGCCACTCCAATTAGTCTTCATCGGTTTCTCGATTGAACACTAATTTTTTATTGGCACAAGGGCTATGAGCCACACAGGCTAAGAGCCATTGTCAGACCTAGGGTAAGACCCAATGCTAGTATTTCTTGGGTGACTGTTCTCCAACTTGAACAGACCTATCCCATGGAGTTCCCATTGATGTTAATGGCCAAACAAGAGTCTTGCCATTACAGATCTTTTGGGTGTTTTGTAAGCACTACATGTTTCTAGTGCGACGCTCAGGTTGAGTTTTTGATACTCTTGAAATCACATCAGCTGATCTATACCATGGAGTCTAGAGGCAGCAAACAGTTCACACATCATAGATGTTGATATGAGTTAGGTATCTCACTTGGGTGGATTTCTTGCTCTAGCACTACGAGTGTCTATGGCATCACAGTTTTGGGGTACGACCCAGCAGGAGCTTGCTACGTCACCCCATAGGCATTGAGGATCACATTTTGATCTATTCTCATTATACTTTCAACAACAGAATTCCACAATCTATCACGCAATAGCAGTAAAATTCAACTTTTCAACTTTTCAAGTTGATTCACATCATTCTGTACACGGTTAATTATGTTGGCTACCATTACCTGCTAGTCGAGCAGTTTCTACAAAGGGTCTTACCAAGTGGTTTGACTATGTCGATTTTACCCAACGAGTTTGGATTGCGAAGCAACACCCAAGGTTTCCAGTACAATATTTCTTGGTTTTTCCGCAGAGCTGGGAGACAAACTCCCCTCCTACAAGTAAGTGACCATTAAGTTGAAATCTCCAGGTACACATCTATTGATATGGTGTTACTCCATTTTTTAGTATGCTTTTCTTGGTTCCTTCAAGTCGTATAAATCTACTTGAATATTTCTGAGTCATGCATGGGGCATGTCGGAACAAAGTATTTTGGGCCGTAGTGTCCAATGTACATTATCCTGTTATGAATCCACTTGTAGGATTCGATTTGGCACATGTTGTCACGTGGGATAAAACATGGTCTAGGGCTCAAGGAGTTCGGTTTATCTAGTGTGGAGCAATGAATGAGGGTTCCTCTCACTCTTGTCGCAGAGTGTTTAGAGTCACCTCCACACACAAGTACATCTTGTACTTGTAGGATGTTCTTTTTTCAAACATCCTTAGTTGAGACATATTCCACATGTGGCGAATATGAGTCTCTATGACTAACACTCACACCCACTATTTCAAGTATGTGTCACGACAAAGTCACTAAGTGCTGGTCTGATCAGTTTTTTAGACCATTTTCAGTACGACGTATCTGGAGCAATTTGAATGGCCAGAAATTATCGGATACTTAGAAGGACTTTTCAAGGTACAAGTACTGCTAAACAACATTACAGATGGTTGTTTATACATATAGCAAATGAAAAAGTTTCATTGTTTGTACCTAGAAGTGATCACTGTTTCACCTTCTATTATGGTTCAGACATTTCAGCAAGGCTTGCCAAATATTGCAACTGAAAGCTGTATTTAGTTTTTTTTTCCGAACTATTTATATTCCTTTTTAAAATGTGTGCTAGGCGCATCACATTTGTCATAAGTATTGGCAAGGATCACCATGGATATACAAGTGAGGATCTGTTTTTTGCTAGATGTATGCACACTAGGTGTTATGGGCCTTAGTGTTTAGCAAAGGCTGATTTGGAATGGCATGCATATTCCTCAAGTTGTTGCTTATGACGCATTTTTTCACTCTATGTCCAGTATCTCAATGAGTTTACTTTTCGGTCTACCAATCACCAATAAAGGTCATGGCTCGGTTTGGATGCTTGTAGATTTTTCAAGTTAACACAATGGTTATTCATGCAATTGTTGATTCCTCAGCAATGTGGTACGATATTGTGATCCCCGCTTACCAGCCATCTGGAAAGACTGGCTGTAAACCGTGGGGGAAACACACCTCAGTACTATCACTTATCCAAGGGGATATACAGATTACAAAGTGTAATCTTGATACACCTCAGTATTGTCACTTATCCAAGGGGATATGCAATTTACAAAGTGTAATCTCGTACTAAAGGATATGCAAGTGCGTCCGTTAGCACCACGCGATCCAATTAGTAAGCATTTATTGCTCTACTTGGAGGTTGCTTATAAACTTGAAGCATGATTGCGACTAGGTGTAGTCTCTTCATGTATAAAGCAAGTTCTCAACCTTGAACACTAGTGATGGTGGGGTTATGTACTGCTGAAATTGGAAAACAAGTCAAGGACTTAAACTTAGCTGATGAGTATGTTAGCAAGTTACTCTTTAGGGTACATATTTGTGTGATAACTCGTTTTGAATACTCATGTGTGTTCTAAATGGAGTCTACACACAATGATACGATAGGAATCGGTAACACAAGCTGGCTGCAAATGGACAACAATGTGGAAAATCAAGATGTTTCATTGAACCTCTACGGAACCGTGTTCTGATCAACCAAACAGCTGGATCCATGAAGGATTCCACTTGGGAAAACATTAGTGTTCTTAAGAAGAAGTTTTGTTTTTGAGAACGAAAACTCTTCTTAAGGGGGGAGTAATGTCAGGACACAGGCAAGGCCGGACTAGACAAGGGCAAGGCCGGGCTAGGCAGTGTGGAAAGGGAGTCCAAATAGGGCAAAGGGCCAGGGGCCATGCTATATAGTGGGTGGTTGGGTGGTGGACTCCTAGGTTCTAGTTCCCATTGTCTAACACAAAGATACTAGTGGACATTTTTAAAAATTGGATACAATGATCATAGTTCTCATGGTGGAATTTTGATATGATAAATATTTTTTTCATGGTTCCCATGGTCAAATTCACATGTTTAAGAGAATATGTTATTATCTTGAAATTAGCTTAGTTTTGAGTAAAACAAAAATTTGCCACAAAATTTGTACGTGGTAAGAGCCCCACTATATTTTGTTCAACAGAAATTTCTTTAAAGCATTGTAAAATGTTCTAAGGAATTTAGAATAAAATCTTTTTTTTATAAAAAGCTTCAAGAATAGAATCTCAAAGCTTAAAACACAAATTTTCCTCTCTAGACTAGAGAAAGATAATGCCCAAAATCTAAGCTTGAAATATAAAGGGAATGGTCACGCCAAGAGACATAAGGTGTTTTTGGAACATTCAAGAGCCAAGAAGATCATATCTATGCGATCAAAAAATAATTTAAATATGATTGTCACTCCTTGATCTAGAGAGATAATATACAGAAAAGCTTTGTTTTAAACTATGGAAATAGCAAGAATAGCCATGCCAAAGCTTGGAGAGGACACGAGACTTGGAAACATTGATAAGAGATTACAAAGAATCTTCAAGGGAGAGGTATTGCCATCAATTATGCATATTTGGTTATGCTTTTTAATGTTTTATGCGAATTATGTTTGGAACATCTTTAGAATAAATTTTCTTATTGAAACAAAAACCGAGTTATAAAAAGAAAAAAATGCTTTTCAAAAAGCATGATTTTTGAAGAGGACAATTTCATGAGGAAGAATCTACTCACGTATGAAACTTGAATACATTAAGTGCTTCCTTTTTGAGGTTCATTAGTTTGTATGGATTTGAGGTAATTATATCTTGTTTATTGACATGAGTTTTTAGCTGATTCCATTGACGCTTTTCTCTTCAATACTCTGATACAAGCCTCCTCCTGATATTCTTCAATGACCTATTGGCATCTAATTTTGTGTTCTTTTACTGCATGCATTCTCTCTAAAAGGTCATTGATTAGTGGAAAATTGTATTTACATAAGTGACAACCACTTATCCAATTTTCCTTGCATGCTCTTTTTTGGAGTCTAACTCTAATGTGGTCATTCTTTTTTCTTCTAGATCATTTGTAGCATCATAGTAATGGTTAGAGAAGCTTTGTTGATAATCAAGCGACACAATCATTATCATTTGGATAGGAATAATTTGATAGCCTTCTTCATCATAGAATAAGGTGGGTGTGGACTCGTTAATGCAAGCATCCATGGTAGCAATTTGAATTTGACTCCAGTCAAATGCCTTGACAAGTGTTCAAGAAAGGTTCAAGTACGTAATCAACATCCTTTAATTCCCAATCCAAGATTTTTACAATGCTTTCGTTCTAAACTACCATTTTTTGAAGCCCCACACATCCAAATAGGAGTGCCTTTATTCAACCATGATGGTAATTTAGTTTTAGTTGATGTTTCAGAGTCAAAATCTTCAATAGGTGTTTTTAGTATATCCTTGTAAGAGTGAGCCTTCAAATTTACTTGTAAGTGATTCTACTTATTCTAGATACAAGTAGTCATTTCCTCAATCTTGGATCAATTGTGTCTCCCTCATGAAAGGTCATCCCAAAATGATTTTGTAATTGATTTTCTTTCCAAAATCTACAATGACAAAAGTGTGTTGGTAGTCAATTCCTTATGAGATGACTATCACATTTTTAAGTAGTCCCATTGGTCATTAGACGTGATTGCCTACCAATTGTACGTTCATTCTCGTTTACCTGATTGATGGTCTACCCCAGGCTTCCCATATTGCTTTAGTGGATATGACAATGCCAACTCATTGTCTAGTATAGCCATGGTTTCTACATCATTATATTATGTAGGAAGAGTTGTGTTTTCTTCATTCTCTTCACACTAGTTTCCTACTTTGTTCATCAAAACAGATTTGACATGTTTGCTACGTATTTTTCTAATCGCACCTCTTTGCCCTTTTTCTTTGTTAGTCATGTGATTCCCACTTTCTCTTTAAGGTATCCTACAGATCTTTCCATAGATGTGGTCTGATCTTCAATAGTTCTTTCAATGTTATGGTGCACTAAATGAGGACTGAAACTTAAGTGGGAGAATGCACAAGGTGAAGTGAAAGAGAAGAAAGATAAGTCAAAAATCGAAGTAGATCTAGTTATCTTCGGTCCCTGAAAGTGAAAAGACTTTTTCTTGGATATTCTCCAAGCTCAACAGTTTGTTATAAAGATATTTTGTATATGTTGAAAATAGTCGGTAAATATAGTGATATTGTTTCTCTCTTTTTTTTTAAGTGAGTGAGAGAGAGAGAGAGAGAGAGAGAGAGAGAGAGAGACAGAGAGAGATCTAAGCATCTTCTATCACTTATTAGCGCTCTTCCTAGTGGACATACATGGTAGCTCTTGGTTTGGCAAGTCTCTATCATCTGCAAAAAATGCGATGTCCATACGATGCAACCCTTTCCCTCATCTAACTAGCAAGATTCCTTACCACCTTGTCTTAAGCAGACACAAACTCAAAAGAGATTGAAATTTTTTGCAAACAAATTATGGCCTTCTAGACATCTGCTAGAGTTTTCCAAACAATAATCCAAAATGGAAAGGAGTCGAATCTTCCATCTTTGTGAACTAATCTGTTCAATTGATCTATATTTAAATTTCCAAAAAAACATATTTTTGCTAGCAATGGTGACACATGTATAAGGACGACTTGATTTGTATAATCATGATTGGGGAGAGATGGTGCTAACATTTAGTGTTTGGGTTTAGAGAAAGCTCTCTCTCTCTCTCTCTCTCTCTCTGTGATCATATCTCTTTTTAGAAAAGAAATATATATATACGTGAGAAAATCACTTGATAACTTTGCTCGGTTTTGAGCTTGCTCGGATAAGTTCGCTCGATGTTTGGTAGAACTCCACCCCTGTGTGTGTGATAGGAAGCAGGGTTCCTACAGGTGGTCTAGTGCAGTCCTGTTGCGCTCGCGTCCTGTTTTCAAGTGTGTGGAGGAGTGAATGAGAGCTTTCTCTCTTCATTTTTTCACTTGGGAGAGTCTATGAAAGTTCTGAGGTTTCCATGGATGTGTGTGTGCAAGGAATTGAGGGAAGAAGGTGCAGCTTTCTGCAAGACTATGTGACCCTGTATCGGTGCCATTAGGGATGGCGCTACTCCAAAGAGTTCAACAGAGTGGAGTTTGGTGAAGGCTTTGCAATGGTTTGAGAGTGGCCTTTTGTGGCTGGAGTTTTTGGGTTTTTTATGGTTTTTCTTGTATATTTTGGTCACCATCAAGCGTGATTTCAAGTGTTGATCACCTCGACTCACCTTGTAGTGTCTCTGGGCAGGCAAGGGCTTGTAGGTCAAGACGTTTGGAGTTTGAATTGAGCTTGTGGGTAGAATTTTCAGGGAGCTTTTGAGTGGTGATGAGTGAGGTGAGGAATTTAAGTAAATTCCTTGTATTGTGTTGAGTTGTCTAGGTGTGTGAGTGTGCGCACGGCATCTTTTGCTCCATCAATGTCTTCGGTTACCGTCGTCCACTTCCTTCTTTTGTTGCTTACTGAGCTTGACTCCTTCAACAACTCCCCTTACCCAGTCTTTATGTGATCCAAAAGCGAGAGAAAGAGTGGCTTTCCCTTCCTTGCTTAGATCCGAGAGCCTTCTTCCTTGCTTGTGTCCGAGAGCGAGAGAGAGAATGGCTTCTTCCTTGCTTATGAGAGAGAGAGAGAGAGAGAGAGAGAGAGAGAGAGAGAGAGAGAGAGAGAGAGAGAGAGAGAGAGTGGCTTCTTCCTCTTCTCCGACTCCTTGCTCCCCTCTTTTGCATGTGCCTCCCCCTCCCTTCATTTTCTTTCTCTTTCCCACTTAATACCCTCATTTTGCCTATTGGGTGGCCATTGGTTCCATAGTGGGAGGACACTTGCTTAAATACAAAAAACTTGGGCGGCCATTCGGCCCGTATGCTCCATAATGCACCACATTTGGTATGCGCATCGACCAAAGCATTGTTAAGCACATTATCCTCCTGCAACAGTCCTTCACTAACAATATCATTGTGAGTTTTGTTGCCCGTAACAAGATCTTGAATAGTGCCACATGCCCTCAAGATGCAAGTACAAGTGATTGCATTTGCTAGAAGGCATTCCCTCTAGATTTAGTTAAAACTACCATGAGCTTCTTTGCCACAACCATATCGGGCATATCTTGATTTCGATGTACTGCATACGATGACATTCATTGTTGCCGAATTCAAGCATTAACTTCTTTCACTCCAGACTCCGATTTTGGAAATCTATAAATCCCTTTAGCCTTCACTCATCATATAGTCTCCATACAAACCCTTGCTAGGCTGTAAAATTCCCAGATGGCATACTGATCGGGGCGATCGATCTAGCAAAAAATTGGCCCCAAGGGAAACTTAAGCTGGTAATAACTTCGCAAAACCAAATCTCCGATTGCTGATCTGAAAAGATCGACATGCTCCACAAAGTGAGCACTTCAAGTCCATGCGTTCACTTCATTTCTGAACCCTCAGTTGCACTTGCCCGATCCGGTAGAGAATTTCAATTGACTCAAACTTCAAACTGCCTTAACTTCTTCACCGCAGCTATAATCGACAAGCCATAAAGATATGCCGATAGAGCACTTCAAGCACTATAGTTCTATATCATAAACACCCATATGTGCTCACTTCAAGAATACTCTTTTTTAGCATCATTCAGGAATATGTTGGCCCTTTAAAGCCGCATCTAGCATACATTAATCATAAAACTAGCTTGTTAGCAAGCCTTGAACACTGATCATTAATTAGGTAAGCTGCACGACCACGGTATGACATGTATGTATGTGGTTATTTCTATGTCTTCAATAAGATAGAGTGAGGCTTGGCAGCCCCAGAAATCCCATTTGGCACCATTGCTGGGGATGAGGTGACCTAAACTAGAGAAAACATCATGCATGGATATCTTTGTTCATGGTTGAGGAGTCTCGTCTTCAACTATGTAGAGGTATCTTGGGAGTAGTAGTACTTGCTGAGGACCTTTAAAGGAAAAAATTAGTTTGTTCTTGAGTGGTTGATGAGTTGTACTAAGTCATAGTTTGAAAGTTAACAGTTAAGGAGCACACTAATTCATACAAAACCAAGGAAAAATTTTAGCTTTGGGTCATCTGAGGGTTATGTTGCCAAGGTGAAGTATAAGAAGTTTTGTGAAGGCTCAACAAGTTTTGATCTCATTTGATTTGGAAATTGATGCTAGATCTACTTCCATCGTTGACAAGCTTGTAAGTGAAAATAAGTACACAAAAACTAATCCAAAATTGTTGAAACTTGTTTTGATAGACTTTAAAATACCTTGTAGTAGTTGTGGAAACTATCTAAAGTTGAAACTCTTACAAATCTGGGCACTGAGATAATAATCACAATTTTTTTTTTTGGTCTTCAAAATTATAAAAATTTCATCAATTGAGCATACCACATGTGAAACCATTGTGTCATTTGGAGCTATTTAATGCCGATTGTACCATTACAAAAAGGGAGCTAGAAACTTGAAAATTTCTTCAAACCTTGTGAAACATTTCTAATGACATATACATAGTGTGTACAACTAGTGTTGGTCAAGAAACTTTGAAAACAATCTTTGTTTTCTGGCAAGATAATAAGAGTAACTTTTTCAGGTAATCCAAATATCATGAAACTTGTCGAGTTAACTATTCGTTGTGTGTACAATTAGTGTGGGTCAAGAAAGTTTGAAGAAAATATTCATTTTGAGTCAAAAGATAATAAGCATTTTTTTGGGCAAGATAAAATGGTCCTTTCAAGTGGTCCAAACCTCATGAAACTTGTTAAGTGGCCTACTCATAATAATGTGTACAACTAGTGTTTGTCAAAAAACTTGGAAAAAACATGGAGCTTTCATCTACGATAATAATAGAGTGTATGTACCAAATTTCAAGCGATTTGAAGTAGTTTTGATTGAGATTGAAAATTATTTTCAATCAAAGTCTACAAATCACTAAAATAGGTGAAAAATTCTGCAATACTTGTCCAAATTTATTGAAAATTCATCCAGATCTCTTTGACCATAATACATATTCTTAGTTAGTGGGGATCATCAAAAGTGCAAAATGATGTTTTTTTGTGCCAATAGATAATAATCACGCTTATTACTAGCTAGAGAGTTTGTTTTTTGAAACTTTTTGGTTGCCAAGGGTAGAAAACCTACCACACATACAACTGAAGAAATTTAGAGTGATTTTGACATTGTTTGGTACTTGAAACTAAGTTTTTAGGAATTCAATGTTACAAATTGGTCCTTTGGCTACATTTGCAAAGTGATACTAAAAATTCTGACGAGGAAATATTGTACAAACTTGGAACTAAAAGACGGACTTGGAGACTATTTGATTTCAAATGACTAGTCGAGATCAAGCTTAAACTAAGAGGTAGTTCAAGAAAGGAGAATTGTGCCAACTAAAATGGATTGGCATTGGTTCTAAAGTCCAAGTATTCAATTTCATCGATTATTATTGGTCTTTATGTATCTTAGATCAGGCATGTTCTAGAACATCGAGGTTTTAACTAAGAAAATAAGAGTAGAGTGTCAAGGGAGGAGAGTATTAACCAAGGGAGACCTTTAGAGACCATAGTTGAACAAGTGTTAGACACTTACTACGATTCCACTTCATAGTGTCTTCCTTTTCCACTAAGTCAAGTGCTAGGACATAACTACAGTTATCGATATACTGACATATTACAAGACCAGTACTCATGGAGATGTAAATAATTTGAATCCTAATGAGGAGTACATGGTTAGGGTCGATGACCATAGTGTTTAATTTGAAGAGGAGGCTAGAGCAAGTAAATAGGAGACCTTCTACATGGACCAAAGCAAAGTGTAATATTTAAAGATTGTGAATCTAAATATTGTCAACAAGTGGGAAATGGAAGTAGATACAGTGATTCCAAACATGACCACCAAAGAAGGACCACTTTTGTACGTAAGAGTTATAAAGGTTATAATTAGGTTGATGTTAAAAATATAATGCATAGACCAAATGATAACCGAAGGCTAGGAGTCTATTGTTGGGAGGATAATAATGTGACAATTTTTTTTTGGATAGCTCATGCAAAGACAATAATTAACGCCCTTAAAGATTATGTATATTTGCAAGATCAGTAAAAAACATGCAATAAATTTTCCCGTACATCTCCCTAGGGATTTTTTTAATAATATCTTTTTCGTGATGACCCCGCGAGAAGTCAAACAAACCAAATATCAAGGCTACTCAATCAAGGATATGATCAAACAAATGGGACCTAAATTAGATAAAAAATTTGGACAAATTGAGAGATATTTTAATAATAGCTTTTTCATGATGACCCAGAGAGAAGTCAAACAAACCAAATATCAAGCCGACTTGATCAAGGATATTATCATAGAAATGAGACCTAAATTAGATCAAAAATTTTGTACCAACTGAGAGATATTGTGGTAGTATGGACAATTAATGGGGTAGTGTAGGCCAAGGAACCCACCTCAATGACAAGAAAAATTGGGTGAAAACCATTGCAGATAGAGGAAGATCAAGTGATAAAGAGAGCTAAATGAGTCTCCACTACCAAGCATGCATCTAGTTTGAAGGCCTAGATGGAGGATCTTTGGATAGGAGACTGAGTGTCAAGAATAATAAGAGAGTCAGAGCAGCTGATTTTCAAAAATGGATCAAGAAATACAATAGATTAGGGGATCTATATTACCATCTAGCAATATTCATGCAAGTGCTAAAAGTGCAAATAATTTTGTACTTCCATACCCAGTTTGAAGGATTTGCAATGACCATAGAAAGAAGGCTTTGACTTGGTTTCAAACATATCTCATGGATCCATTATAGACTTACCGATATTGGCTAGGAGATTTGTTGTTTCTTGCTTAAAAATGGGAATCAAGCATAGTATGGTAGCATAGATATATAGCTTTAAAAAAAAAAAAGGAGAGTTTTTGAGGGAGTGTGTGAGTAGAATGAGGTAATACATTGGTAGCTGTCAATTCCAATGAAGAAGAGGCTTCTATCATTGTTCCTTGAAGGTCAATTCAAGAAGAAGTTGCACGCTATGCTTTATGGTAATAAACATACTACCTTGGAAGCATGCATCATGGATGTGATAGACTTGGAGAATACACATTTTTTTAGTGAAGAGACCACTGTGAAAGATACATAGAGCAAGCATACTACATCTATTATGCTAGCAATACCCACTATGGCAACTTCTATGAATTTCATAGAGGACATGCTCAAACAAATGAATGACATGATAAGCAACATGCAAAGGATGCCAACGAGAGGGCTAGGACAAGGTCCATCACAAGGGAAACCCATGTGACCAATGAGGCCACCTAAATGGTGTGCTATGGTGGGAAATGGGAAAAACCATAAGACCAGCAAGTGTTAATATCGACTAAAGTATGATGACAAAAATGTCCAATACGTGCCTATCAGACCGCAAGGACAACCAATATTTTGATGGCTATGGAGAGACCTAAACTCGTGCTAGGTTAGCAACCACCACTACCAAGAAAAATGTAGTACCAGTCAAGTATCTGCATTCTGAGGGACAAGTGGAGGAGTAGGCCATAGTACCGGTTACTCCTTATTACAATAAATCTAGTTGATCAGCTATGGTAGCAAAGGAACAATGGTACAATAAGGCACAAACTTCCATGGTGGAACCAAGTTATCAGGCACCTCCAAAGCCATCGCATGTGTACTTCATTGCAAATCAAGAGGCTAGACCACCCATGATAAAACCAATGCCTTGACATGTTATGAGTGGGGATTTTCATAATAGCGGATCATATGATCATTGGAAAAATGATTGTCCTAAACGTGATAAGAATGTTAAGCTAGTTTAGGCTTATTGCATGTATTGTGGTAGAAAAGAGGGACATTATCTTGAGAATTGTTTGAGCAACTAGGCCAACAAACAAAGGAAAAGTGACAGTCAGCACAATAAACATCATGCCAGCTAGCTCCTCTAATAATGAGCATATGGATCCAATTATAGTAGTGACAAGAGTACAAGCCACGAAGAACAAAACAAATAGTGCTAGTGAAACTAATAGTAGAGAAAAATCCTCGAAAAACTCCAAAAAATGGAGATGACAATGCTATGAGCTTAGGAAACAAAAGCAATGAAGAGAAATTGAATAGAAAGCTCAAAGGTTCCTCAAGGAAAGACCAAAGTATATTTTGACTAAGTTTAGGGAATCAAAACCAAAATCAGGAGGCTCAATGCTAGTGGATAAAATCAATAAACCCATCAATGCAACCTTGGAAGTCTACCAATCGGGTATGAAAGCGGATCAAACAATGAAAACCAAATGGAAAAATTACCCGACTCTTGATATGGAAGCACCAAATCTAGAATCCTACCAAAACATACTGAGAATCGTGCAAATGGTAGTCAAAGAATAGAAACCAAGACTAAAAATACTTAGAAATACAATGAAAGATATGACAAGACCAAAACCAATGAAGATAAATGACACTAAAGAATTGAGGAACTCTTTAGGTTCAAATAAAGGTACTGGAATCATAGTGCCAGATAGTGAAGATGGGTTGAAAGGAATCCCCTTAGTGGGTAAAGAGTGGCTTGATCATTGGTGGGAAAATTAAGAGAGGTGAACAATGGAAGCTTGACTATGAAATCGGCTCCAATCGAGGAAGTATGGTTAGACCATCCACCTATGGAATTGGATGGGAAAACTCTATATAGATATTGGGGATCAAAATAGTCAAGCTTTTCTAAAGCCCAAACACTCAAAACCTTGCCCTCATACTTGAGAAAAAATGAAGTAAAGTCCTTGGTATATAAGACCACAAAATTCAAAGTAGAATTTAGATATGGAAAACCTTTAGACAATCATTTCAACATGTGTTGGCAAGGCCGTCCAGTCCCTGAGTAGTTGTCTCACCGTCAGTGTCTGCAAGGTCGATAGTGCCCTTATCTACCTTGATGCCAGGGACTACTCCACAAACGGCTTGCCACTTGCTATTTTCTGATAGAGGGTTTCCTCAAAGAGAATGACACCACAAAGGTACTGGAGGGCATCCGGGGCAGTAAAAAAAAGCTCCCTGAGAGCTCCACATGTATACTTGCCAAACGCTTCCCGATAGTCCCTGTGCTCTCATCGGCTACCAGGATGCCCTTTTCTAGGGGTCGTAATGTACTTGGCAGTGGCAATAATCTCAGCTGCGTATTTACCCTCAAACGCGGCCAAGGCGGCTAGTAGGGTAGATACTAGAGGTCTCTCTCTCTCTCTCTCTCTCTCTCTCTCTCTCTCTCTCTCTCTGATAACACATCTTGAGTTCAACTCCTCGTCAGCTAGATCTTTAAGGTCTCTTTGGATAGTTTCCTACGATGTTAAAACTCTCTTCTTCTTCTTCTTCTTTCTCTCTCAAAAAACTCAACTCTCTCAAAGAGCGCGTGCCGGCGCACGCTCATTGAGAGAGTTGAGTTTTTTGAGTTTTTTGAGAGAGAGAGAGAGAGAGAGAGAGAGAGAGAGAGAGAGAGAATTAAGAATTGGAACCAACTATTGGTGACGAGCTTACGAGCCTGCATCTACCTATAGTAATTCCCTGCTCATGCCATGCCTAGCTCAATCCTCACTACGAGCAGGTGAAGTAGCAAAGCGATGAGTGGATAGAGGCGGTGGCTCAACCGCTCTCCGCTGCAGCCTGTCGTGCCGTCTGCGATAGTCTTCTGCTGCGTCTCGTCTGTCGCTTCCTTCTGCAAGCTCTCTTGAGGCTGCGCCTTCTGCACGCCATCAAAATGATCGCGTGGCTCATGATTGCTGAGGACGACGACGACCAGCCTAAGCTTCTCCGCTCCGACTTCAGTGCCACCACCCACCGCGCAGGCCTAGTCATGGCCATCTTGAGTGGCACACAAGATGCAGGCCCCGATGGCTATATTAGGGACCGCTGTCTTTCGAAGAGGTTGGCGGCCCTTGCAGAGTTGTGGCAGGACATGTCCCAAGTAATGAGCCCTAGTCTTCGCTCTCGCTTCACTGGTTGGCTTCGCTTCAGTTACCTGCAACGTTATATTTCTAAGGGGGGCGGCTTTAGAGTAGAAAATCTTGCCACAATTGAGCACAATGGGAGATGGCAGCAACTGAAGCACAAGAGCAAGTGGAGAAGAAGACGTGAGAGCTGATGCAGCACCTGCAGAAGCACAAGCCAACGTCGAGTCAGGTGGTAGGGTTTGTGACGCTCCTTGTGGGGGCGAGCGTGGTGGTGGTGGTGCTGGCAGTGATGGCCCCGCTGCTCCTGCTGTTAAGCCCAGTGCTAGTGCCCGTAGGCTTCTTGATGGCGCTGTGCACGGCAGGCGCCCTCATAGCCGGAGGGGTAGCCATAGCGGCTGTTTTTGTGGTGTTGTGGGTAGACACCCTGACATTTCTCAGCAGCTGGACAACGCCCGATTTTGCATCCAGGACGTGGCTAATGGGATGGACGGATTTGCCCTTCATCCCTCCTCTCACAGTGACAGCGCTAGCACCGATGCTGCCCATGGAGCTTAAGACTACCACATTTCTCTTTTCCTATTCCACTAGGCGGCTTGCAATGCTCCTAATCAAGGTCCTGCCCTATAAAGATGTAAAACAAAATACTATAAGAAATTTTCAATTTTCAAAAAATTTTGAACTATTTTCTCAAAAAAGAGAGAGATAGAGAGACAGACAGAGAAAAACCCTTGCGCTCTTTGATAGAGTTTAGTTTTTTAAGAGAGAGAGAGAGAGAGAGAGAGAGAGAGAGAGAGAGAGAGAGAGGAAGTAGAAGCAGTTGCGGCATAAGCAATCATGATGGTCAAGCGTCGTAATGGTGGATGTAACAAGGACGGAAGAGGCCACACCAACCCCATCAGGTGCTCTAGCTATGGGTGATGTGTGCCCAAGGACAAGGCTATCAAACGATTTCTTCTAAGGACCATTGTTGAACAAGCTGTTGTGCGAGATGTGCAGGATGCGTTTATGATGGGTACGCACTTCCCAAGCTTTACGCGAAAATGCAATATTGCGTTTCATGTGCCATTCACTCTCACATTGTCCATGTGAGATCCCGCATAGCAAGAAGTGTTCGGGAGCCACCACAGAGGTTTAGACGCAATGAGGATATGCAGAACCAAAATCAGAGTACCAGTGTTCCTGTTGTTAGAAACTGAAGAGGTGTCTAATTAGTGCATAAGCCAGGAGAGGAAGAAGGCTCATGAATATTGACTTCTATCGTAGAACTCTTAGAAGATGCATGCTACGAGCATTGCCATTGTGGTTGAAGCCATCATTTGGATCGACGTTGAGGGACTTTTGAGTCTTTTGGAGAGGCTTGTATTTGATGTTTTGGACATGTCTTTTCACACACAGAGAGAGAGAGAGAGAGAGAGAGAGAGAGAGAGAGAGAGAGAGAGAGAGAGAGAGAGAGAGAGAGAGAGAGAGAGAGTCTAACTTGCTTCTGAGACTCAGAGAGTGCATGACAGAGAGAAGCCCTGCCGAGTGAGCAAGAGACAGGACACTGAAAATTCATTAAGCTCGGCCACTGAGAGTGATTGACCAGTGCTTGAAAAAAACTTTTTTCCAAAAACTTGTCAAACCTACATGTTAGAAACAATAGAGGTAAACTGACTAAATCTGAAGGTTTTTACATAATTTACATTAATTTTTTTCAAATTTTGGAGGTTTTCTCACCTTTAACTATAAAACTTTAGAGGTAAATCTCAAAATTTGTAGGTGGGGTTACACTAGACCTAGGTTTCTGTTACACTAAACCTATGTTTTTTCTGAGCACTATGAGTGACTTATAGAGGCGGCACTGAATCTGAGAGAGAGAGAGAGAGGGAGAGAGAGAGAGAGAGAGAGAGAGAGAGAGAGAGAGAGAGAGAGTAATTGGCTAGATTGGTTGAGAGCATGAATACCCCTTCCATGCAGCGCTCGTTGCCTAGTGGCGGAATCAGACCCAGTTTTGTCGAACACTAGAAGAAGGTGGAGGTAGGGATTGCTGAAATATCAATTTTTGACGCACGACTAGAAAGACTGGTTTTTGAGAAAAGATTCCTCGGTTGTGATCCCACAACTGTGGAAGAAGAACCTCATTCTCTCTCTCTCTCTCTCTCTCACACACACACACACACACACACACACACACACACACACACACACACACACACACACACACACACATCCAAACTCTTCACCTTTGTTCTCGCCGAAAGATAGGGTCGAGGTGATTGCAAGGGCATTGCATAAGAGGTGATTGCCAAGGTGTTTCATGCAAGTGATGATTATCGTTCATGTCGACAGTACCTTATGATCTTCATCACCTCTCCCACCCTTCACCACAAAGTCCTTGTGATTGGGGCCTCCTCTTTTGCAACTCACCATGAAAACTCTAAAAGAGTCCGTAGTCCATCAAAAATATTCTTTTCATGATACATGTGATGTGAAGGATATTTTTCTTTTTCTCTTTGTTTCTCAAGTGTCATGATTATAGGCTGAAAGATCTTTTTTGTGAGCCCTCTGCGAGCTGGACAAAATGGATTCACTCACCCAAAAACATTTATCTCCAATTTCAATAAGGTACAATCTAGCACCAAAGATTGCACATACACATTGTTCATATTGGCTCCAACCTACCCATACGATCTACCAAATCTACTTCTTGTTTAACTTCCCTACAAGCACTTGCCATAATATTATGTATTGAGAAACCCTCCTTCCCCCTCCACAACATTATACGCGCGCACACACACACAAAATTTTACTTGTCCAAGCATCTACCATGTCTTGAATATTGATGGCCACAAGCCATGATTCAAAGGAGGGAGCATAACCTTGGATAATCAAGGAGTTAATATAAGGGTGGATGATTAAAGACTCCATAAGGAACGCTCTAGACATTTAGAGACAATGATAGAGAGATTGTTATATGTAATTTGATGCTAAATGTTTCTATTATGATTTAAGTTCTATGTATTTTGTAGGGTTTTTCTCTTTTTTATTGCTCGAAAAGGTTTTCTTGGAGTTTGAAATTCCTCATCCTACAACCAACCATGGCTAGGCACAATGGGCGACAATGTGGCAGCAAGATTTTTCTTAAAATTTGACAGTAGCATCTATGCACTTTCTTTCTCTTTTGTGATACAACATTATGAAATAACTAATGCATTCAATTTGCATCCATTAACTCTAATGGGATAGCAGGTGAAGATAAAGGCTACTGAACTTGCTAGTGGTGAACAAATCTTCCTTCTCAATCATGGCAATGTCAATTCTGGAAGGTTCGCATTGCTACTGAAAGCACACAAGGCATTGAAATGAAGGACACACTAGTAATAGTCAAATGGTCCCTTTAGAGTGGTTGGTATACTACATGCAATGCCTTCTTCACAAAGCAACCTACAAATGGCACTCAAGCAAGCAAAGGATATCATTCAAGTTCAAGAGCTACCTATGCATCATGATGGACATGTCGCATCTGAGTTACCAACTTTTGATCTATTTGTGCACGAACTTATGGAAATTGCAACATGTGAATTTACCATGGAGAATAACTTTGCACAAATAGAATTTTGGAATATGCTCAGCAAGATGGTTTAGAAGCAAGGATATGACTATGTATCAATGTGTGTGTGAACACATTAAAGGAAGAGTATGGCTCTTTTGTTTGAGACTATTTGAGATGCAACATGGTTACTTTGCTACACTATATATACTTTGTAGAGTAACTATTGAGATCTTGATCTAATCTTTTTCATTGTTTATGCTCGCTCGGTTTCTTGTTCGCTTCGAAGTACTCGCTCGAGGATTGGAATTCCTCAGAGAGGTGAAAGTGTTGATATTTATCTTCAAAATTTCTCTCTCAGCCTGGACCATCACAGAACCGTGAGTGATGTTGAAATCTGAAGCCATTTCACACCTTTTTTTACCATTTTTTGACTTTTCTAGGCCCGGTTTTAGCCAATTATGACCCCCGACTGGCATTTTTCGCGGGAAAAACCCCAAACGGACGGACTCCAAAATTCACCAAATTTTGTACGCTTGGTACTTAATACCCAAATCACTTTTCCACATCCCCACATTTTATTTTTGACCACTTAAAGGGCGGTGCACGCATCACCGCAGATCAGGCATCGTATATAGATAGTTACTGCATGTCCCAAACTTCTTGAGCGGGATGAGAGTACCCACACTTTTTTCTTGCATTATTTACATTCTAGAAAGCTCAAACACATTATCTAGAGCCAAAATAAGCCACCTAGAACCATATCCAAGGCCCCGATACCCTATCCGGGCATGTACATGTGCTCGACTGTTGGCATCCGAACCTGACTATTCAGAATGTGTACACTTTGCATCTTTTTTAGAACTTGAAACCACTTTGCAAAGCTCCCAAATTCATGTATTTTCATCCTTTTTGTACATATGACAATGCATATAAATGCTACGTTGTACACGCCAAAAGCGGTCTATCATCATTTCCCACCCTCTAGGTAGAGCATTTATGCTCAACCAAGAGAGTATTTGCATCTAGAACCACATCCCTCGCAAAATATTTCTTTGATCGTTACCCATTTATTCTGTAGCGCAAACGTTCACCAGAGAGTTTTTCCAACTCATATGTGCCATTAGGAAATACATGCCTCACTCTGTATGGACCCAACCATTTGTCCCACAACTTCTTTTGAAAAGTAAAATCCAAGCGAGAATCATACTTCATTACTAGATCTCCCTCTTTGATCTCTTTCTCTGGTAGCCTCTTATTCATTTTCTCCATCCTTGTCTTTGCTTGTTGAAGATAATAATCACTGGCTTTCTCTCTATTCACTCGCAACAACTCTAGAGAAAGAATTCGTTCTTGCATCTTGTCATTATGCTCACCTTGCATTCTGCACAACAACTTCAAGGCATCCAACTGCACTTGTATGGGCATAAGATCTTCTTTTCCATTAACAAGATCATATGGTGTAAACTATGTTGACACTCTATACGCAGTTCTATAAGCCCACAAACACTTTTCCAAGTCCAAGTCCCACTCTTTAGGATGCTCTCTAACATACTTTGATAGCATCTTCACAATTTGACCATTGCAGTTCTCAACCAGTCCATTGCATTGTGGGTAGTAAGGAGAAGAATTCCTATGCTGAATTTTCAATCTCTCCATGAGAGCAGCAACAAGTTTTCCCCTAAACCCTCGTCCACAATAAAAAATGATAACCATAGGAGCTCCAAACCTGCAACACACCTGTTCATAGAAAAAAGAGGCCACTCTTCCTGCTGTTACTTCTTTTACTGCTCTTGCATCCACCCATTTTGTCAAATAGTCCACAGCCACAAGGATATACCTTTTTCCATTGTTGGTCCTTGTCATGGGACCTACAACATCTACTCCCCATTTTGCAAATGCATCAAAAGACATTATAGCTTTTTGAGGCTGAGCCAAAAGCTTTTGATTTGCAAACACCTGGCATCCATGGCATGACTTGCACCAAAAATAAGCAACTTTTATCATAGAGGGCCAATAGTAACTTGCTCTCCAAACACAAAAGACAACCTGATCCTTGCCTTGATGGCCTGTTTCATTATGGTAGTGCTCCAAAATCAAGCCTATCTCTTCTTTGTATGGCACTTTTCTGAAAATTCTATCCTTGCCATAAACCATGAGATCCTCACCTACCAATGTGTAGTTTCTTGCTTTTGCAACTATTCTCTTACGCCGAACCTTTGACATGCCCTCTAGACATTGCCCTTTACCAAGAAATACTTCTACATCTTGCAATGATTCCCTTCCTACATACAAGGCGTCCTTGACCTTTAGAGGAGCTACCAAGGCATCCAACTTGTCCCTAGGCAACTCATTAGCTTCTTCATTCTGCTCACGAGGAACATGCTTAAATTGTATCTTCTCAAAATCTTGCAAAAGCTTCTTGATGCCATAAAACCACTTCTTCAAATTGTCTTCTTAACATTCCACAAACCAAGCAACTGATTCATGACTAGCAATGCATTCCATTTTGCAATGACCCTCTTCAATCCAAACTCAACACACTGCTTCAACCCAAAGAAAAGTGTGAGATACTCGGCCCCATTGTTACTTTCAGCGTCATCAAGATCATAAGCTCTAGAAAAGATAACATCGCCTTTTGGGTTCTTAATGACTACCCCACCACTTGCCTTTTGAAGAACTTTCCTGTATGAACCATCAAACATCATTGTATACACATTTGTTATATCTACTTCCTCTTCATGATCATCCTTGTCAACCCTTGAGTACGATGGAAGCTCCCCCCCTTTATGTACCACTATGCCTGCCAAGTGAGCTTTAACAGAATGATCCACTTTAAACTCAAGCTCATACTCTTGAAGCTCCAAAGTCCACATTAAGATGCGCTAGCTAGGCTTCAAATGTTGTACTACATCAGGAAAAGATTTTATGTGGTGAGCACATAGAACTTTTGGGGCAACAGACAGGTTTTGAACCTTCAACAAGCAAGAACCAAGGCAAAAACCCATCGTTCCATTTTCGTGTAGGAGAACTCACTTACATTCTTCATCTTGCTCTCAAAATAGATTGGCTTGAAGTTCCTTCCTTGCTTTTGTAAGAGAACCGACCCAAAAGATACTGACCCCACACTGATAGATACATAGAAAATCAATTGCTAGTCGGGAGGACTCATTGATGGTAAAGCACACAATACCTCCTTGATACCATGAAAAGCCTGTTGCATGTCTTCATTCCACTCAAACCCTTGGACTCTTTGACTCAATTTTTGGAGAGGATACACATACTGACATAGCATCCAAAAAAAACGTGACAAGTACCTGAGCTTATGCACAAATGATGTCAAATCCTTTGTGTTGCTGGATGGATCCATAAGCAATAAAGCCTTAAATTTCTATGGGTCAGCTTCTATTCCATTTTGGGAAACCACATGTCCTAGCAAATGGACTATGGGATGAGCAAACTTACACTTCTTTGGGTTGAGTTTCCCACCCTCTTGTTGAAGCCTTTCAAAACTCAACCTCAACTTCTCCAAATGTGTGACCCTTGAGATATATTACTTAATGTCATCCAAGAAAACACGAAGGAACTTACCCAAGTAGGGACCAAACACTCTGTTCATCCATCCTTGGAAGGTAGTATATGCATTAACCAACCCAAAAGGCATTCTTTTGTAGGCAAAACAACCCCAAGGAGTAATGAAGGTCGTCTTCAATCGATCTTCAATCGCTATCAAGATATGAAAGTAGCCAAGAAAATCCATCCATGATTGAGTAACGTTCATGACCTGCAACCTGATTGAGGATTTCATCTAGGATTTCTTTTTGTGGCAGCATTCAAAGGTTTGAAATCGGCACATATCCTAAATCTTCAGTTCTTCTTGGGCACAATAACAATTGGAGAGGCCCATTTGGACTCCTCCACTCGAAAGATGAAATTTACTTCCAAAAGCTTTGTCACCTCTTCATGAAGTGCCTTCTCATGAATGACTCCCAACCTCCTAAGCTTTTGAACCTTTGGCTTGGAACCTTCTTTTAGATTGATTCTATGCTCGACTCCTTTAACTCATTTCAACTCTACATACTCAGTGGAGAATAGCTTTGGAAATTCCTTGAACATGTCTTCATACTCCTTTTTTTCTTTCTCTGTCCAGTCCTCTCCTAGCATGCTCCTTGCGTTTAGTTTGGAAGGCTCTACAACTGCTTTTGGACTATCCTTCTCCTCCTTGATCTTCACATCATGCACCAATGCTTCCTTTTCAACACTTATCCCAAAACGATTAGGACATAATTGCATCAAGCCTTCCTCTACACTTTCTTCTGATGATGTAGATGCAGCATCACTATCGTATGACGCAGTTTCTGTTGAATCCGTATCTTGCATCTCCACTAGGGGCTGTGTATGGCTCTCGTGTGTCTTCATGTTGTAGTCTTCCTTTCTCTTTGTCGGGGATGGTGATCAAGCCCGTGCGCCAATCCTTCTTAGCACCAAGGGTTATAAGCCATGGCCTCCCTAAAATGATCGGATAAGCATTCTCACCCGCTTGCATCACGTAGCAGTCAGCCAAGCACTCAATCCCTAATACTTTTATCTTCACATCCTCAGCTATTCCAAGACACCTTGCCTTTTTGTGGTTGGCCATCCTCATAGGGATCGAAGCATTCACTGACATCTTGATCCCATGTTTTTTTCCAAGTTTTTTGACAAACACTAGATGTACACATTATTATGAGTAGGCCACTTAACAAGTTTCATGAGGGTTGGACCACTTGAAAGGACCATATTATCTTGCCCAAAAAAATGCTTATTATCTTTTGAATCAAAATGAATATTTTCTTCAAAGTTTCTTGACCCACACTAATTGTACACACTATGAATAGGTAACTCGTCGACAAGTTTCATGATATTTGGATTACCTGAAAAAGTCACTCTTATTATCGTGCCAGAAAACAAAGATTTTTTTCAATGTTTCTTGACCAACACTAGTTGTACACACTATGCATTTGTCATAATGAATGTTTCGCAAGGTTTGAAGAAATTTTCAAGTTTCTATCTCCCTTTTTGTAACTATTGTTAGATTTTAGAGTAATATGGTACAATCGGCATTAAATAGCTCCAAATGACATCAATTTGAAACATAAGCTCGATACACAATGGTTTCACACGTCGTATGCTCAACTGATGAAAGTTTTATAATTTTGAACACCAAAACAATAATTGTGATTATTATCTTAGTGCCCAGATTTGTAAGATTTTCAACTTTAGATAGTTTCCACAACTACTACAAGGTATTTTAAAGTCTATCAACAAGTTTCAACAATTTTGGATTAGTTTTTGTGTACTTATTTTCACTTACAATCTTATCAACGATGGAAGTAGATCTAGCATCAATTTCCAAATCAACTGAGATCAAAACTTGTTGAGCCTTCACAAAACTTCTTATACTTCACCATGGCAACATAACCCTCAAATGACCTAAAGCTAAAGTTTTTCCAGGTGTTTTATTAATTAAGTGCTCCTTAACTGTTAACTTTCAAAATATGACATAGTACAATTACTCATCAACCACTCAAAGACAACCTAATCTATGCCTAAAAGGTCCTCGGCAAGTACTACTACTCCCAAGATACCTCTACATAGTTGAAGACAACACTCCTCAACCATGCGGTTTCTAAAAGATGGTGTGTTTCTCGAGGTAAACCTAGAGGAAGTAATGGACAAAGATATCCATGCATGATGTTTTCTCTAGTTTAGGTCACCTCATCCCCAGCAATGGTGCCAAATGTGAGTTCTGGGGTTTCCAAGCCTCACTCTATCTTATTGTAGAGATAGAAATAACCACATACATACATGTCATACCGTTGTCATGCAGCTTACCTAATTAATGATTAGTATTCAAAGCTTGCTAACAAGCTAGTTTTATGATTAATGTATGCCAGATGCAGATTTAAAGGGCGAACATATTCCTTAATGATGCTAAAAAAGAGTATGCTTGAAGTGATCACAAATGGGTGTTTATGATCTAGAACTAAAGTGCTTGAAGTGCTCTACCGGCCTATCTTTAGGGCTTGTTGATTGGAGCTACGCTGAAGAAGTTAAGGCAGTTTGAAGCTTGAGTCAATTGCAGATCTATACCAGATTGGGCAAGTGCAACTGAGGGGTCAGAAATGAAGTGAATGCACGGACTTGAAGTGGTCACTTTGTGGGGAATGTTGGTCTTTTCAGATCAGCAACAATTAGAGATCTGGTTGCCAAGTTATTACTAGTTTAAGTTTCCCTTGGGGCCAATTTTGTGCCAGGTTGGTCGCTCCGATCAGTATGCCATTTGGGAATATTACAACCTGGAAAGGGTTTGTATGGAGACTATATGATGAGTGAAGGATAAATGGATTTATAGATTTCCAAAATCGGAGTCCGGAGCTGAAAGAAGTTAATGCTTGAACTCGGCGATAATGAATGTCATCTTCTGCAGTACATCAAAAGCAAGAGATGCCCAATATGGTTGTTGCAAAGAAGCTCAGGTTAGTTTTAACTAAATCCAGAGGGAATGCCTTATAGCAAATTAAATCACTTATACTTGCATCTTGAGGGCATGTGGCACTATTCAAGATCTTGTTATGGGCATCAAAACTCACAATGATATTGTTAGTGAAGGACTGTTGCAGGAGGATAATGTGCTTAACAATGCTTTGGTCAATGCGCATACCAAATGTGGTGCATTATGGAGCATACGGGCCGAATGGCCGCCCAAGGTTTTTTTATTTAAGCAAGTGGCCTCCCACTTTGGAACCAATGGCCACCCAATAGGAAAAATGAGGGCATTAAGTGGGAAAGAGAAAGAAAATGAAGGGAGGAGGAGTCTATCTATGGGGGGGCACATGCAAAAGAGGGGAGCAAGGAGTCGGAGAAGAGGAAGAAGCCTCTCTCTCTCTCTCTCTCCCTCTCTCTCTCTCTCTCTCTCTCTCTCTCTCTCTCTCCCTCTCTCTCTCTCTCTCTCTCTCTCTCTCTCTCTCTCTCTCTCTCTCTCTCTCTCTCTCTCTCTCTCTCTCTCTCTCTCTCTCTCTGTGGAACATAAGCAAGGAAGAAGCCATTCTCTCTCTCGCTCTCGGACACAAGAAAGGAAGAAGGTCTCAGATCTAAGCAAGGAAGGGAAGCCACTCTTTCTCTCGCTTTTGGATCACATCAAGACTCGGTAAGGGGAGTTTTTGAAGGAGTCAAGCTTAGTAAGCAACAAAAGAAGGAAGTGGAGGACGGTAATCGAAGATGTAAAGTGAACGTCGATCGATTCTGGAACTCTGACACAAAATAATTTTTGTTCATCGGCAACAACAGCTTAGGTTTAGTTAATTTTTTCGATGAGTGACGAACCCATTAATGGCCCAAAAAAAATTGTAAGGGGAGTTTAAACACCTAAACCATCATTTGAATTAAGTAATAGGTGTCGTTAATGGCATTGCTTCAATAATTGTGCATAAGTTTCGTTAGTGTTATCAATTTTCAAGTAGGTTTTGTGCGTCGTTAGCATTACCAGGTAAGTAATACTACCTTATTGTGCTCGCGAAAATTCTTGGCTCTCAATTTTCCCACAGCCAGCATCCTGCACTGACCTGGCTCACGTTCCGAACCCATATCCCCCGACAACCTGTTGATTTGATGTGAAACCGAGCCAGGGTGAAAAAATAGTTGAAGAGTATGTGTACACCGCAAGAGGCAACCATGCAGCAAATGATGCAGCAGTTTGTAGCGTACATGCAGCCGGAACAAGCTGCCGAATAGCAAGATAATCTGCAAGAGCAGATTCATAAAGCTCGGCAAACTGTTACAGATAAGTTGCAGTAGTTTGAAGGCCGAAATATTTTGAAATTTTGATGTTTTTCTGAGCAGTGTATGGAAGATAATGGAATTGAAGACGAGAACTCAGTGGAAGGGTTTCATCTGATTTCAGTGCCGAAACTTAGGGTTCGTATTAAAGAAATTCAGGCGGCTCAAGGACCAAATTGACAAGACTTCAAGAAGGTGTTGCAAGAGGAATATTTGCTCGATGATTCTCAGAGGGTGACCAAACAGTTTTTTATGAACCGGGTGTAGAAGAAGAGTAGAAAATTATCTACACAAGAGTTGTTACAAGAATTTGAGAAGAAGTTTGATCAGTTGTCATCAACAGAACAACGTTTCTTGAAGGATTAGAAGGTGGAATTGTTTATTCAAGCTGCTAATCGACGACTTCAAAAGAATTTGGTGCAATTATTGGAGGACCTGGTAGGAGAACTGGGATTGACATCTGTTCGAAAATAGTCACTGAAGCGGTGAATATAATTGTGAAATGATAGAAGCGAGTTGGCAAGCAGATCTTGGTTGAGGTAATAGATGACATTGAAGATGAGATTAAAGAGAAATCACCCTCGACAGTACCCAAGGTTGAGGGGCCTGTTCTTGACGATCTGGTAAAAGGTATTCAAGAGATAAATTTAAATTTCAAAACTGTTTAATTTGTGTAAAGACGTCTACTTCCAAACGTAAGCAGTAGCAACCACCATGTAAAAATTGGGATAATCGATGTATGTGGTGCGATAGTGAAAACCATAGGTATGTGAAAGAGTGTGATGAGTTTGATGAAGCTTACAAGAAGAATGTGATTTTCTGGAGAGACAAAGATTCATTCATCTCAGGGGAACAGGACAGATTCTTCACTTAAACTTTGGTAGGGGCATGCATGAAGAAGCTAGTGGAAGAAATACAACATAATGTTGCTCTCGTGAAAGCAGCTACATATGGGCTACAGGTTTTTGGTAAGGGAGATGATGAAGGTACGGGTGCAAAGGGCCAACTGTGGCCGTATGCTTTAAAGACAACAAAAGCAGGTAAGGTAACGTATGGGAAGTTATGACAGGTACGAAATTCAATTCGGGAAACTATTGTTCATATTGGCTCCAACCTACCCATACGATGTACCAAATCTACTTCTTGTTTAACTTCCCTACAAGCACTTGCCATAATATTATGTATTGAGAAACCCTCCTTCCCCCTCCACAACATTATACGTGCGCGCACACACACAATTTTACTTGTCCAAGCATCTACCATGTCTTGAATATTGATGGCCACAAGCCGTGATTCAGAGGAGGGAGCATAACCTTGGATAATCAAGGAGTTAATATAAGGGTGGATGATTAAAGTCTCCATAAGGAACGCTCTAGACATTTACAGACAATGATAGAGAGATTGTTATATGTAATTTGATGCTAAATGTTTCTATTATGATTTAATTTCTATGTATTTTGTGGGGTTTTGCTCTTTTTTATTGCTCGAAAAGGTTTTCTTGCAGTTTGAAATTCCTCATCCTATAGCCAACCATGGCTAGGCACAATGGGCGACAATGTGGCAGCAAGATTTTTCTTATAATTTGACAGTAGCATCTATGCACTTCCTTTCTCTTTTGTGATGCAACATTATGAAACAACTAATGCATTCAATTTGCATCCATTAACTCTAATGGGACAACAGGTGAAGATAAAGGCTACTGAACTTGCTAGTGGTGAACAAATCTTCCTTCTCAATCATGGCAATGTCAATTCCGGAAGGTTCGCATTGCTATTGAAAGCACACAAGGCATTGCAATGAAGGACAAACTAGTAATAGTCAAATGGCCCCTTTAGAGTAGTTGGTATACTACATGCAATGCCTTCTTCACAAAGCAACCTACAAATGGCACTCAAGCAAGCAAAGGATATCATTCAAGTTCATGAGCTACTTATGCATCATGATGGACATGTCGCATCTGAGTTACCATCTTTTGATCTATTTGTGCACGAACTTATGAAAATTGCAACATGTGAATTTACCATGGAGAATAACTTTGCACAAATAGAGTTTTGGAATATGCTCAGCAAGATGGTTTAGAAGCAAGGATATGACTATGTATCACTGTGTGTGTGAACACATTAAAGGAAGAGTATGGCTCTTTTGTTTGAGACTATTTTAATGTGTGTGAACACATTAAAGGAAGAGTATGACTCTTTTGTTTGAGACTATTTGAGATGCAACATGGTTACTTTGCTACACTATATATACTTTGTAGAGTAACTATTGAGATCTTGATCTAATCTTTTTCATTGTTTATGCTCGCTCGGTTTCTTGTTCGCTTCAAAGTACTCGCTCAAGGATTGGGATTCCTCAGAGAGGTGAAAGTGTTGATATTTATCTTCAAAAGTTCCCTCTCAGCCTGGACCATTACGGCACCGTGAGTGATGTGGAAATTTGAATCCATTTCACACCTTTTTCGACCATTTTTTGACTTTTCTAGGCCCGGTTTTAGCCAATTATGACCCTCGACAGGCATTTTTTGCAGAAAAAACCCCAAAGGGACGGACTCCAAAATTCACCAAATTTTGTACGCTTGGTACTTAATACCCAAATCACTTTTCCACATCCCGAAATTTTATTTTTGACCACTTAAAGGGCGGTGCACGCATCACCGCAGATCAGGCATCGTATATAGACAGTTACTGCATGTTCCAAAATTCTTGAGCGGGATGAGATTACCCACACTTTTTGCTTGCATTATTTACATTCTAGAAAGCTCAAACACATTCTCTAGAGCCAAAATAAGCCACCTAGAACCATATCCAAGGCCCCGATACCCTATCCGGGCATGTACATGTGCTCGACTGTTGGCATGCGAACCTGACTATTCACAATGTGTACACTTTGCATCTTTTTTAGAACTTGAAACCACTTTGCAAAGCTCCCAGATTCATGTATTTTCATCCTTTTTTTACATATGACAGTGCATATAAATGCTACGTTGTACACGCCAAAAGCGGTCTATCATCATTGCCCACCCTCTAGGTAGAGCATTTATGCGCAACCAAGAGACTATTTGCATCTAGAACCACATCCCTCGCAAAATATTTCTTTAATCCATATCCATTTATTCTGTAGCGCAAACGTTCACCAGAGAGTTTTTCCAACTCATATGTGCCATTAGGAAATACATGCCTCACTCTGTATGGACCTAACCATTTGTCCCACAACTTCTTTTGAAAAGTAAAATCCAAGCGAGAATCATACTTCATTACCAGATCTCGGTCTTTGATCTCTTTCTCTGGTAGCCTCTTATTCATTTTCTCCATCCTTGTCTTTGCTTGTTGAAGATAATAATCACTGGCTTTCTCTCTATTCACTCGCAACAACTCTAGAGAAAGAATTCTTTCTTGCATCTTGTCATTATGCTCACCTTGCATTCTGCGCAACAACTTCAAGGCATCCAACTGCACTTGTATGGACATAAGATCTTCTTTTCTATAAACAAGCTCATATGGTGTAAACTGTGTTGACACTCTATACGCAGTTCTCTAAGCCCACAAACACTTTTCCAAGTCCAAGTCCCACTCTTTAGGATGCTCTCTGGCATACTTTGATAGCATCTTCACAATTTGACCATTGCAGTTCTCAACCATTCCATTGCATGGTGGGTAGTAAGGAGAGGAATTCCTATGCTGAATTTTCAATCTCTCCATGAGATCAGCAACAAGTTTTCCCCTAAACCTTGGTCCACGATAAAAAATGATAACCATAGGAGCTCCAAACCTGCAACACACCTTTTCATATAAAAAAGAGGCCACTCTTCCTGCTGTTACTTTTTTTACTGCTCTTGCATCCACCCATTTTGTCAAATAGTCCACAGCCACAAGGATATACCTTTTTCCATTGTTGGTCCTCGTCATGGGACCTACAACATCTACTCCCCATTTTGCAAATGCATCAAAAGACATTATAGCTTTTTGAGGCTGAGCCAAAAGCTTTTGATTTGCAAACACCTGGCATCCATGGCATGACTTGCACCAAAAATAAGCATCTTTCATCATAGAGGGCCAACAGTAACTTGCTCTCCAAACACAAAAGACAACCTGATCCTTGCCTTGATGGCCTGTTTCCTTATGGTAGTGCTCCAAAATCAAGCCTATCTCTTCTTTGTATGGCACTTTTCTCAAAATGCTATCCTTGCCATAAACCATGAGATCCTCACCTACCAATGTGTAGTTTCTTGCTTTTGCAACAATTCTCTTACGCCGAACCTTTGAAATGCCCTCTAGAAATTGCCCTTTACCAATAAATACTTCTACATCTTGCAATGATTCCCTTCCTACATACAAGGCTTGCTTGACCTTTAGAGGAGCTACCAAGGCATCCAACTTGTCCCTAGGCAACTCATCAGCTTCTTTATTCTCCTCACGAGGAACATGCTTAAACTGTATCGTCTCAAACTCATGCAAAAGCTTCTTGATGCCATAAAACCACTTCTTCAAATTGTCTTTCTTAACATTCCACAAACCAAGCAACTGATTCATGACTAGCAATGCATCCCCTTTTACAATGACCCTCTTCAATCCAAACTCAACACACTGCTTCAACCCTAGGAAAAGTGTGAGATACTCGGCCTCATTGTTACTTTCAGCGTCATCAAGATCGTAAGCTCTAGAAAAGATAACATCGCCTTTTGGGTTCTTAATGAGTACCCCTCCACTTGCCTTTTGAAGAACTTTCCTGTATGAACCATCAAACATCATTGTATTTGTTATATCTACTTCATCTTCATGATCATCCTTGTCAACCCTTGGGTAAGATGGAAGCTCCCCCCCTTTATGTACCACTATGCCTGCCAAGTGAGCTTTAACAGAATGATCCACTTTGAACTCAAACTCATACTCTTGAAGCTCCAAAGTCCACTTTAAGATGCGCTTCCTAGGCTTCAAATGTTGTACTACATCAAGAAAAGATTTGATGTGGTGAGCACATAGAAATTTTGGGGCAACAGATAGGTTTTGAACCTTCAACAAGCAAGAACCAAGGCAAAAACCCATTGTTCCATTTTCGTGTAGGAGAACTCACTTACATTCTTCATCTTGCTCTCAAAATAGATTGGCTTGAAGTTCCTTCCTTGCTTTTGTAAGAGAACCGACCCAAAAGATACTGACCCACACTGATAGATACATAGAAAATCAATTGCAAGTCGGGAATACTCATTGTTGGTAAAGCACACAATACCTCCTTGATAACATGAAAAGCGTGTTGCATGTCTTCATTCCACTCAATCCCTTGGACTCTTTGACTCAATTTATGCAGAGGATACACATACTGACATAGCATCCAAAAAAAACGTGACAAGTACCTGAGCTTATGGACGGATCCATAAGCAATAAAGCCTTAAATTTCTATGGCTCAGCTTCTATTCCATTTTGGGAAACCACATGTCCTAGCAAATGGACTATGGCATGAGCAAACTTACACTTCTTTGGGTTGAGTTGCCCACCCTCTTGTTGAAGCCTTTCAAAACTCAACCTCAACTTCTCCAAATGTCTGACCCTTGAGATATATTACCCAATGTCATCCATGAAAACACGAATGAACTTACCCAAGTAGGGACCAAACACTCTATTCATCCATCCTTGGAAGGTAGCATATGCATTAACCAACCCAAAAGGAATTATTTTGTATGCAAAACAATCCCAAGGAGTAATGAAGGTCGTCTTCAATCGATCTTCAATCGCTATCAAGATATGAAAGTAGCCAGAAAATCCATCCATGATTGAGTAACTTTCATGACCTGCAACCTGATTGAGGATTTCATCTAGGATTTCTTTTTGTGGCAGCATTCAAAGGTTTGAAATCGACACATATCCTAAATCTTCAGTTCTTCTTGGGCACAATAACAATTGGAGAGGCCCATTCGTACTCCTCCACTCGAAAGATGAAATCTACTTCCAAAAGCTTTGTCACCTCTTCATGAAGTGCCTTCTCATGAATGACTCCCAACCTCCTAAGATTTTGAACCTTTGGCTTGGAACCTTCTTTTAGATTGATTCTATGCTCGACTCCTTTAGCTCCTTGCAACTCTTTATACTCACTGGAGAATAGCTTTGAAAATTCCTTGAACGTGTCTGCATACTCCTTTTTTTCTTTCTCTGTCCAGTCCTCTCCTAGCATGCTGCTTGCGTTTACTTTGGAAGGCTCTACAACTGCTTTTGGACTATCCTTCTCCTCCTTGACCTTCACATCATGCACCAATGCTTCCTTTTCAACACTTATCCCAAAAAGATCAGGACATAATTGCATCAAGCCTTCCTCGACACTTTCTTCTGATGATGTGGATGAAACATCACTATCGTATGACGCGGTTTCTGTTGAATCCGTATCTTGCATCTCCACTAGGGGCTGTGTACGGCTCTCGTGTGTCTTCATGTTGTAGTCTTCCTTTCTATTTGTCAGGGATGGTGATAAAGCCCGTGCGCCAATCTTGCTTAGCACCAAGGGTTATAAGCCATGGCCTCCCTAAAATGATCGGATAAGCATTCTCACCCGCTTGCATCACGTATCAATCAACCAAGCACTCAATCCCCAATACTTTTATCTTCACATGCTCAGCTATTCCAAGACACCTTGCATTTTTGTGGTTGGCCATCTTGATATGGATCGAAGCATTCACTGACATCTTGAATCCATGTTTTTTTCCAAGTTTTTTGACAAACACTAGTTGTACACATTATTATGAATAGGACACTTAACGAGTTTCATGAGGTTTGGACCACTTGAAAAGACCATATTATCTTGCCCAAAAAAATGCTTATTTTCTTTTGAATCAAAATGAATATTTTCTTCAAAGTTTCTTGACCCACACTAATTGTACACACTATGAATAGGTAACTCGTCGACAAGTTTCATGATATTTGGATTACCTGAAAAAGTCACTCTTATTATCTTCCCAGAAAACAAAGATTGTTTTCAAAGTTTCTTGACCAACACTAGTTGTACACACTATGCATATGTCATAATGAATGTTTCGCAAGGTTTGAAGAAATTTTCAAGTTTCTAGCTCCCTTTTTGTAACTATTGTTAGATTTCAGAGAAATATGGTACAATCGGCATTAAATAGCTCCAAATGACATCAATTTGAAACATAAGCTCGATACACAATGGTTTCACACGTCGTATGCTCAACTGATGAAAGTTTTATAATTTTGAACACCAAAAAAAAATATGTGATTATTATCTTAGTGCCCAGATTTGTAAGATTTTCAACTTTAGATAGTTTCCACAACTACTACAAGGTATTTTAAAGTATGTCAACAAGTTTCAACAATTTTGGGTTAGTTTTTGTGTACTTATTTTCACTTACAATCTTATCAACGATTGAAGTAGATCTAGCATCAATTTCCAAATCAAATGAGATCAAAACTTGTTGAGCCTTCACAAAACTTCTTATACTTCACCATGGCAACATAACCCTCAGATGTCCCAAAGCTAAATTTTTTCCCGGTGTTTTATTAATTAAGTGCTCCTTAACTATTAACTTTCAAAATATGTCATAGTACAACTCAAAACCACTCAAAGACAACCTAATCTATGCCTAAAAGGTCCTCGGTAAGTACTACTACTCCCAAGATACCTCTACATAGTTGAAGACAACACTCCTCAACCATGAGGTTTCTAAAAAGTGGTGTGTTTCTCGAGGTAAACCTAGAGGAAGTAATGGACAAAGATATCCATGCATGATGTTTTCTCTAGTTTAGGTCACCTCATCCCCAGCAATGGTGCCAAATGTGAGTTCTGGGGTTTCCAAGCCTCACTCTATCTTATTGTAGAGATAGAAATAACCACATACATACATGTCATACCGTTGTCATGCAGCTTACCTAATTAATGATTAGTATTCAAGGCTTGCTGACAAGCTAGTTTTATGATTAATGTATGCCAGATGCAGCTTTAAAGGGCGAACATATTCCTTAATGATGCTAAAAAAGAGTATGCTTGAAGTGATCACAAATGGGTGTTTATGATCTAGAACTATAGTGCTTGAAGTGCTCTACCGGCCTATCTTTACGGCTTGTCGATTGGAGCTACGGTGAAGAAGTTAAGGTAGTTTGAAGCTTGAGTCAATTGCAGATCTGTACCAGATTGGTCAAGTGCAACTGAGGGGTCAGAAATGAAGTGAATGCAGGGACTTGAAGTGCTCACTTTGTGGAGCATGTCGGTCTTTTCAGATCAGCAACAATTAGAGATCTGGTTGCCAAGTTATTGCTAGTTTAAGTTTCCCTTGGGGCCAATTTTGTGCCAGGTTGGTCGCCCCGATCAGTATGCCATTTGGGAATTTTACAACCTAGCAAGGGTTTGTATGGAGACTATATGATCAGTGAAGGCTAAATGGATTTATAGATTTCCAAAATCGGAGTCCGGAGCTGAAAGAAGTTAATGCTTGAACTCGGCGACAATGAATGTCATCTTCTGCAGTACATCAAAAGCAAGAGATGCCCGATATGGTTGTTGCAAAGAAGCTCAGGTTAGTTTTAACTAAATCCAGAGGGAATGCCTTATAGCAAATTAAATCACTTATACGTGCATCTTGAGGGCATGTGGCACTATTCAAGATCTTGTTATGGGCATCAAAACTCACAATGATATTGTTAGTGAAGGACTGTTGCAGGAGGATAATGTGCTTAACACTAGGTTGGTAACCTAACAGGACATAAAGTGTCCTTTTAGGGTTTTGAAAAAACGTCCAAAACCATAGTAGATCCACTCATTTTGTAAAATCCTTTCATGAGGTTATAGTTCAAGGCCTACTACGCATGGAAAAGATAAGAAACTTGTAAAATTTCTCATCTTTTGGTCACACCAAGCCTCCAAAGTTGATGGACCAGTGCATTTTCATCAAAACAGTAATTTCTTACGTTTTGTTGCATAAAAATAAGATTAGGGATTTTTGTAGGACTTGAGATAAATTCCCTAGTTAACTTCAATGGGTTGGTGATCAAAACATATGATTGCTTCTCACTCACTAGTTTTTGTTTTTCCAAAATAAATAGGTACAAAAAAGTTGAATTTTTACCATACTGCAAACCTATCATCAAAGTTTCTATAGCCACACTCAATACAAATAATATATGCATGTTTTCTTAGTTCCCTATTGTCCTTTATGTTCATAAGGAGCCATGGAGCATGTCAAAAGAATAATACATCTCTTACCAAGGGGAATCTTGGGGACAAAGATGAAGTGCTAAATACAGCAAACATGAAAAAACTGGATTCAACATTATGAGTTGTAGAATCCCATAGAAACTATTCAATATCTAGCGAAATTTGATCCTTATGACTAGATATGGTTACTACCTACAAAATGCATGTAGTTGTCACAAGAAACTAACAATATTGAAAAAGCTATACTTGATATACTAGAATGTTTAGTTTTTTTTAAAAATTGAAAAAATCAACCATCGTTGTATACTATGCAAAATAGGGTATTAGGTGCCCCAAAACTCAAGGAATATTAGCTTTATGTTACAATATGCCACATAGAAAATAAAAAATGCATTTGGATATCATGAAATCCACCAAAAAAATCATAGAAGGGCTAAAATTGGCTAAAAAACAGGATTTGACAATTTTTGTAATTTGGTCATAACTTACGACTTTAATATTTATTTCTCCCTAGAAGCATCAGGACATGTTGAGGACTACTAAAGATAGTTCTCTAGCATTATAGACCTCACAAAAATGAATTCTATAGTGGTATAGTTGCAAAAAGTTGAAAAAAGCCAAAAATAGGACCCGTTTTTTCACACAGTTTAGGTTGTGAAATGTTGTGCAAGGACAAGGTTAAAGATGGAATTGATATTCCAAAAAAATGTCGAGTTTTTTTCAGCTCATGAGACAACTTTCTAGATAGATATCACCTCCAAATCCATTTTGAAACTCTTGACATAATTCAAGGAAAATGGTCACTTAACAGGACATAAAAGTGTCCCATTACCAACCTAGTGTTAACAATGCTTTGGTCAATGCGCATACCAAATGTGGTGCATTATGGAGCATACGGGCCGAATGGCCACCCAAGGTTTTTTTATTTAAGCAAGTGGCCTCCCACTTTGGAACCAATGGCCACCCAATAGGAAAAATGAGGGCATTAAGTGGGAAAGAGAAAGAAAATGAAGGGAGGAGGAGTCTATCTATGGGGGGGCACATGCAAAAGAGGGGAGCAAGCAGTTGGAGAAGAGGAATAAGCCTCTCTCTTTCTCTCTCTCTCTCTCTCTCTCTCTCTCTCTCTCTCTCTCTCTCTCTCTCTCTCTCTCTCTCTCTCTCTCTCTCTCTCTCTCTCTCTCTCTCTCTCTGGAACATAAGCAAGGAGGAAGCCATTCTCTCTCTCGCTCTCGGACACAAGCAAGGAAGAAGGTCTCGGATCTAAGCAAGGAAGGGAATCCACTCTTTCTCTCGCTTTCGGATCACATCAATCTCTTCCGCTCTACATCTCTCGTTGTTCGCATATAGCTTTGATTTCGAGTTTGTGGGTGTGCCAGGGCTTTTTGCGATCCCGTCTGTAGAAAATAATTCCTCAAACACCAAATATTATGAGAAGGTAAGAACATACATCTGGCATAGAAGCCATAGAGGACTTCTTCAGAAGGTTGGTCACTGAGATCGTAGCATAAAACTTTATTACCCTCAAGGAATGACATCAATGGGGCACCTGCTTGCTCTGATTCATGGAAAACTTTGATGCAGGTGAGCAACATTCGGTATATTTTGTATAGCATTGCACATGATAGATCCGGTAGAATTTTGAAGAAGGACATGGTGCTCGTTAGGATTTTCACCATGTACTCTTCTGTCGATGATCCCTTTTTTGGAGCAGGCAATCTCGGGTAGTTCAGCCAGGTTGACCGCTTCTTTGTTATTGTCTCAGGTGCTTGCCAAGGGAAGAGGAAGAATCAGAACAGGCTGCAGAACCAGCCCCTAAGCATGTAAACAGACGCAAGTCTAAGTTTTCAAGAAGCCTTCACGCCGCCCGCCAGCAAATGTGCAAGTGCCCCCAAGACAACTGCAGCGGCGCCGAAAAATAGGAAGGGCATTTGCAAAAATCCGCCACTACCAGAAGACGACGGAGCTCTTGATTCGACGCGCCCCCTTTGCTCGCACTGTGAAGGAAGTGCTTCAAAGCTATGGAAATCATTATAGGATGCAAGCAATAGCGCTAGAGGCTATTCAAGAAGCTGCACAGGCCCACATCATTTCAGTGTTGGAATATACCAACCTATGTGCCATTCATGCAAAGCGAGTGACAATACAGCCAAAAGATATGCAGCTTGCACAACGATTGTAACGAGACTTCGAGCATTAGCCGAAGTTACTCCTCTTTTTGTATTGCACACCCTTATCTTTGTAATGATTTGACTTTCCAATGACAATATGATCAACAATTGTGTCTACTCTGTCTATTATCTTTGTAATTTCAAGTTCTGTATGTAATTGTAGTCAATTTCAGTAAATTTGTGCATTTTAAGTAACCTTAGGGGTAGATAAGCCTACAAGGGGCAGAAAAATGCCTGGCCACAAGGGCGCGCAAATGGCCCATCCAAAACTGATGGATGGGTCATTTGCGCGCCCTTGTGGCCAGGCCTTTTTCTGCCCCTTGTAGGCTTATCTACCCCCAAGGGTACTTAAAATAACCAAATTTACTAAAACCTATTGGTTTTGCATCAATATTTTATATGGATCCTTATGGACACCTTTTTTTTTGTCATTTCAAGCTTTGAATTCCTTATAGCATATCAAAACAAATAACATATTGTGAAACCAAGTGTCCAATGTAATTTGACTTTTTGGTGCAAGGGTGTAGTAGGTAGAGCTAAAGCAAGTGATAGTTTGCTGGAAACTTCATTTCATAATTGATTTGAGCTTTTCTAGTGTCCTTGAGTGTGAACATATACTGGAATTGCCATAAAAAGGTTGCATTTAAATGAATGATGCAAAACCAATCCATTGCAATAAATTTGTGCTTTTTAAGTACCCTAGGGGGTAGATTGGCCTATAAGGGGCAAAAAAATGCCTGGCCACAAGGGCGCGCAAATGGCCCATCCAAAACTGATGGATGGGCCATTTGCGCGCCCTTGTGGCCAGGCCTTTTTCTGCCCCTTGTAGGCTTATCTACCCCCAAGGGTACTTAAAATAACCAAATTTACTAAAACCTATTGGTTTTGCATCAATATTTTATATGGATCCTTATGGACACCTTTTTTTGGTCATTTCAAGCTTTGAATTCCTTATAGGATATCAAAACAAATAACATATTGGGAAACCAAGTGTCCAATGTAATTTGACTTTTTGGTGCAAGGGTGTAGTAGGTAGAACTAAAGCAAGTGATAGTTTGCTGGAAACTTCATTTCATAATTGATTTGAGCTTTTCTAGTGTCCTTGAGTGTGAACATATACTGGAATTTCCATAAAAAGGTTGCATTTAAATGAATGATGCAAAACCAATCCATTGCAATAAATTTGTGCTTTTTAAGTACCCTAGGGGGTAGATTGGCCTATAAGGGGCAAAAAAATGCCTGGCCACAAGGGCGCGCAAATGGCCCATCCAAAACTGTTGGATGGGCCATTTGCGCGCCCTTGTGGCCAGGCATTTTTTTGCCCCTTATAGGCTAATCTAACCCCCTAGGGTACTTAAAAATCACAATTATACTCAAATTGACTGCAATTACATACCTTGAAATAACAAAGTCAAAAAACAATTCATATCACCAATTGAAACAATTTTCAAGATTGACAAATCAGATTGAAAAGAATTTGCAATATAGAGAGACAATTTCAAATATTTTTTATTCCTTCTAGCACGGTGATTTTACATCATGTATCTGAGGAGTTCAGAATTTTTTTGACCATTTCCTGGCGCCTATTTTGCGCGTAAGGCAACTCCCCAGTCAAGAGGGATTGCGCTATGGCATTTGGGTCAGTTGAGCCAATGGAAGCATGTATCCCTATCTGGGCAAGCACTTTACCACGAAAGCCAGTGCCAAACACTGTGCATACAAGGGATCTACGCACTAGGAACACTTGATGCGCAGTTTGAGCAATGGTACTCAAACACAAAAACTTGCTCAAAGCTTTTAAGGACCAAGTCATAAAATGGGCTTGGGGAGTAAATTCATTATGGATAATGGCCACATCGCCAGGGGGGAGTTGTTCGAGGTAATGTGCAAGGGAAGCTTGAGGTCCAAAGCCCGTCCGCTTGCCACCCGTCCTTGCAGCAAAATCATCAACCTCCACAACATCCTATCATAAACCGATGAAGGTTGAGAAAAAAGACAACGAAGGATAAAATAGTAACATGAAAATTAGGATACAGTTTACCTCCTGCTCCTTGTCATCCTCCTCCCTGTTGCCCTTTGCATCCAAGTCAATGGTCCCATGCACCACAGATACAAGCTTTGGATCATTAGATGGGAGATTGCATAATGGCATAGGCATCCTAGCAGCCTCAACCTTAGCTTGCGTGGCTTGGAAATCTTCATCAGCCACGTGCAACTGCTCTACTGCCAGGACCTCCGCACATACAACTGCAATAGTGTCAGCAACAGAGTCCCCATCTGGCAAGAGCTTGCTTTCTAGGGCATCTAGAGTATTGTCTAAGGGACATTTGCTGCTGTTGCATAGCACACTCAAGAATTCATCCATGCGCAGGCCAAATGCTTTTTCCAAATCATGCAGGAACACAAACTCCTCCCCATCCACTAACACTGAGGAGAAGCGGCTAATTTCTACCTCTGGGATAGCCACATCCGTTAGTGGTAGTGGCACTGGAGTGTCACTAGGGCCAGCCGCAACTATGGATTTCTCAACCACTTCCTCAAGACCCCTAGGGTACTCGAGCTGGTGTGCTTTTCCTTCCGCTGCAGGGTTCATGGGGATAACCTGCTTCTCCTTGGTGTCCTTGATAAAGGACCCAACTTGAAGGCGTGGTAAGCGGAGCTCCTCCAAATCAGGTTCCTCGCTCACCAAGAAGATAAATGTTGCGAGCCGAGAAAGGTACTCCACCCCCAACTTGCGCTTCTTGAGCGCTGACACCCCAGGGGCTTGCTCGTCCAAGTAATGGCCTGCATTGGTTGCAATTTCTTGGAATCGTTGCAACCGCTTGGCGAATGGGCGATCACCTTTGTGTATATAGCGCAAAAGATCGCAAGGCACCCAGATCCCTGCATGTGGGGGGATAGAAACAGAATATTTTATGATGTGCTCCTCCATGAACGCAGAAATCTCCTCAAATGCATCCATGTGAAGGGCAACTGTGGCGTCAAGGTCAGGGAGACGAGTAAAAAAGGTGTGGAGGTCCAACTTCCCTTTGTATTTGGTGTCCTAGAGGAAGAGGATGAAGCGTGACAAAGGGGTGGATGTGGGTACAGATGCAGAGGCTGTGGCAGCATCCATGTTTAGCCTGGGGTGTGGATAGAGAGTGGAGGAGCTCAGGAGTTACAAAAGTGAAAATAGTGAATGAGTTAGGTGGCCCCCCTTTTATAATGTAGCCAAAAAATGATTTCTCATCCCAATGCAAAAAATTATATTCAAAGGCATGATTTGCCGAAGCAAATCATGTTGATTACAGCAGGGATCAATATGAAAATTGCAAGAGTTATAAAGTTATAAGATCGATAGCATAGTTCCATCTATCCCCCAGTCCTCCTCGACCTTCAATTTGTCTTCCATTCTCTTCCCAATCTGCGGACATTCATTACAATAAGTATCTAATGATCGACAAACCATGATGTATTGAAAATGTGGTGGAAGGATTCTCACCTTGTGACCTTGTAAACAAAATTGTGCTTGTTGAAGGGCCTCAAAACCCATAATAACCAAATGTTCTCGAACATTACTGAGAGTCCAATGCTTGTTCACTTGGACTGCCTCCAAAGCATCGTTGGGCATCTTCACTGCAATGTCAAAGCTTGCAATAGCGCCGTCTACACTCTGTAAGGGAGTCCACACTCCAAGCTTGCACATCCAACGATCATAGTGAAATCGTATGTACAAGGAGGTGCGGGATTTCAAATAGCGCATTCCAATACCTGAAGCTCCAACGTTACAACGGTACCGGTCCCCGTTGTGCATGCCCTCCACAAAACCCCAGTCCTCTTCTAAAAGCCTTCCTAATTCCTCGTAATGCGCATCTTTACATACAAGCATTGTGGTAGTCTCCACAAATCCAAACTCTTTAAAAATGTGCACAAAACAATGAATAGGCAAACACTAGCTCAAGCCCACAGACCTAGAAGCTTTAGAGTATTTCAAAGAGTTTTGGACATCTATTATCATCTTTTTCTTGAAAGATGATACCGACCACAAATCTGGGACCGGCCACTCCATACTTAATAAGGAAGTTACTTTGATGGGTTCAAGCGTTCCAAATGCTTGTGTAGAAGTAGGGACAATATAGGAGTGAGAATAGAAGAAAATCCTTCTTTGAACCAGTTTGGTTGGGCAAAGATGCGGGAACATTATTGCTCCAATATCCACATGTATAGCACTGAATGTGCCGGAGAGACTATGTAGTGGCTGCTCCTCCACCAACGTGGATGGAAATATGACTATAAATGCATGACAAATGTTAAGTATGAATCCATAATAACATTACACTGTGATTTCACACCTAGGTTTGTATTCTCAAAACATGTACTTACAATGTGTTGGAAATCGAGGTGGTTGTTACAAGTGCATGGTTGACATTGAGAAAACATGTTGCACAATGGCTATGGTCCCCTTGTCTTTGCGGTTCTTGAAGCCAAGGAGCTTTCCTTTCCAATGAAGATCCAAGTTTGCACGATTCCGCACACGATGAGGGCCAAAAACAGATGGTTGCATGTATACCCAAGCACCTTTGGTGAACTCTTGTGGCACCCACTCATCATCTACACCTCTAGTGTTGTGGCATGCAAGTGCTGTGACCTCATCTTTTGGTCGCCTTTGCGAAGTAGAGTTGGCCATGGTTGAGCAAAGCAAACTAGGAGGAGGAGAAGAACCTTGCTTGTTGCTACAATGTAGGTGTGATAGAGTGATATGAGAAAATGGTCAACCCTTGTGGCAATGGGAGGAGAAGGTGGACAACCCTTGCTTGGTGTGGCACTGGGAGGAGAAGGTGGATAAGCCTTGCTTGGTGTGGCAATGGAAGGTGGTAGGGGAGGAGAGAGGAGCTTCCTTGCTGCAGCAATGGAGATGGTGTAAAGAGAGAGAGTGTTGGAGCAGAGGATGAGTGTGATGGTTGCAACCAAGGAGGGGTTGGAAAAGGGGTTCTAAAGAGAGAAAATCCCTTTTTGCCTAATAACTAATTTTGGGGGAGCTCTGGATAGCCAAAAAAATATTTTTTAAAACTTTTTAAAATTTTTTGAATTTTAGGGTTTTTGGATGCACGTTTTGACTTTTTGAGATCAAAAAATGCTTTTTTGACCATAAAATAGTTTTAAGGAGGTTTTCAGAAGATGAAATTTGAGTTTTGAAATTTTTGAAAAATTTCAAATTTTTGGGATTTTTTCAAAACCGGATCAAAAAGGAGGGAAGTTGGAGGTTCCATATGCCCCTCCCCCCCCCACCCCACCTTCTCACTAGGTAAGAGCCCATTTAAAAAGTGTAAAACTACTTTGTCCCCCTACATTTTTGAGGGCATAGAGTGTGTCCACCACCCTCTTCTCATTGGCTGGCCTCTAATTAACGTTACTTCATCCCAAAGGGCCCCTAGAGGGTTCATATTTTTCCTAATGTGTCATTCATATTTTTCCTAATGTGTCATTATTATCCTCCCAACAATAGACTCGTAGTCTTCGGTTATCAATTGATATATGCATTAGATTTTTGACGTCAACCGAATCATAACCTTATAACTCTTACAAAGGTGGTCCTTCTTTAGTGGTCATGTTTGGAATCAATGTATCTTCTTCCATTTCCCACTTGTCGACAGTATTTAGATTCACAATCTTTAAATTTCACACTTTGCTTTGGTCCATGTAGAAGGTCTCCTATTTACTGGCTCTAGCCTCCTCTTCAAATTAAACACTATGGTCATCGACCCGAACCATGTATTCCTCATTAGGATCCTAACTATTCAGATCTCCATGAGTATTGGTCTTGTAATATGTCAGTATATAAATCACCGTAGTTATGTCCTAGCACTTGAATTAGTGGAAAAGGAAGACACTATGAAGTCGAATCGTACTAAGTGTCTAACACTTGTTCAACTATGGTCTCTAAAGGTCTCCCTTGGCAAATACTCTCCTCGCTTGACACTCTACTCTTAATTTCTTAGTTAAAACCCCGATTTTCTAGAACATGCTTGATCTAAGATACATAAAGACCAATAATATTTGATGAAATTGAATACTTGGCCTTTAGAACCAATGCCAAACCATTTTAGTTGGCTAAATTATCCTTTCTTGAACTTCCTCTTAGTTTAAGCTTGATCTCGACTAGTTCTTTAAAATGAAATAGTCTCCAAGTCAGTCTTCTAGCTGCAAGTTTGTACAATATTTCCTGCTTAAAACTTTTAGTATCACTTTGCAAATGTAGCCAAAGGAAAAATCTAAAACATTGAATTCCTAAAAAATTAGTTTCAAGTAGCAAACAATGTCGAAATGACTCCAAATTTCTTGATCAAGTTGTCTATGTGATGAGTTTTGTACCCTTGGCAACCAAAAGATTTCAAAAAATGACCTCTCTGGCTAGAAATAAGCGCTATTATTATCTAGTGGCACAGAAAAACATCATTTTGCACTTTTGATGATCCCCACTAGCTAAGCATATGTATTATGATCAAAGAGATCTAAATCAATTCTCAATAAATTTGGACAAGTATCGCACAAATTTTCACCTATTTTAGTTATTTGTAGACTTTGATACAAAATAATTCTCAATCTCAATCAAAACTACTTCAAATCACTTGAAATTTGGTACATACACCTATTACGATCAAATCAAAGTTCCAATATTTCTTCCATGTTTTTTGAACAACACTAGTTGTATATATTATTATGAGTAGGCCACTTAACAAGTTTCATGAGATTTGGATCACTTTGACCCACACTAGTTGTACACACTATGAATAGGTCACTTGACAAGTTTCATGATATTTGGATCACTTGCAAAAGTCACTCTTATTATCTTTCCAAAAAAACGAAGATTGTTTTCAAAGTTTCTTGACCAACACTAGTTCTACACACTATGCATATGTCATTAGGACAGTTGTTTGAAGAAATTTTCAAGTTTCTAGCTCCATTTTTGTAACTATTTTTAGATTTCAGAGAAATATGATACAATCAACATTGAATAGCTCCAAATGACACCAAATTTGAAACATAAGCTTGATACACAATGGTTTTGCATTTGGTATGCTCAACTGATAAAAGTTTTGTAATTTTGAAGACCAAATAAATAATTGTGATTATTATCTCAATGCCCATATTTGTAAGATTTCCAACTTTAGATAGCTTCCACAACTATTACAAGGTATTTTAAAGCCTTTCAACAAGTTCCAACAACTTTGGATTAGTTTTGATGTACTTACTTTAACTTACAAGATTATCAGAGATGGAAGTAGATCTGGAATCAATTTCCAAATCAAATGAGATCAAAACTTCTTGAGCCTTCAGAAAACTTCTTATACTTCTCCTTGGCAACAAAACCCTTAGTTGACCCAAAGCTAAATTCTAGCCTTGGTTCTTTATGAATTAAGTGCTCCTTAACTACTAACTTTTTCAAACTATGACATAGTACAACTCATCAACCACTCAGAAACAACCTAATCTATGCCTAAAAGGTCCTCGGCAAGTACTACTACTTGCAAGATACCTGTACATAGTTGAAGGAGACACTCCTCAACCATGCGGTTTCTAAAAGACGGTGTTTTTCTCCAGGTAAACCTAGAGGCAGGAGTGGACAAAGATATCCAAGCATGATGTTTTCTCTAGTTTAGGTCACCTCATCCCCAGCAATGGTGCGAAATGTCAGTTTTGGGGTTGCCAAGCCTCACTCTATCTTATTGTAGAGACAAAAATACTAGCAGACATAAATGTTATACCGTGGGATGGAATCAACATACATAGTGTATATATGGAGGCTACAAGAAATTGTCAATCTCTTGTAAAACACGCCTAGTCCCTATCTAATGCAACACTCAATTGTATGTCAGACAACAAAGGCTAATCATAACATGAACAACAAGCGAACCTTGATGACTCACCTAGCAAACAAACAGAGCCTAAGCACACATACCTAGGATCCCAAGTCCAAGTTTCCACCACTTACAAAAAACCACTTATTATCTATAGGTTTTTTTTAACCTGTTCTATTTTGGCTTGAAATGCACTCAATAGCTTATGAATGTTTCCCTAATACCTTTCTTATACCTAAAATGCAATTAGAATGCTTAAATATTGAGTTATCAACCCATTAAAAAGAGGATTCGATACATCCAAAAACCTCATGGAATCATCGCAAGAAACTTACAATGTTACGTAGAAATTTTAGCTCCAAACACGTTGAAGCAAACCGTACTCCAAACAGACAATCCACGAGGGAGGTACGAGAACGAGGAAAAAGAGGGAGAGTCCACAATGCTCAGAGACAAAACATATGCTTATTATCCAAAAACTTCATAATGGTCGTATAAAAATTGGCTTTTATACGTTAGTTAAGATTTTTAAAATGCAAACAGACTCAAATCTACGGTAGAAAATGATAAAAGATCACATATGGGTAATTACAAACTGAAAGCTCATAGCCCAAACTCTTTATAATTTAAAAAATAAAATATAAGTACAAATTTGAACATGATGGGTTTTTATATAAAGAATGAAATTATGAGCTCAAAATGAAGTTGCTTTGTTAGCTTGCTGCTACTTACAATAGGCAATACAAGGCAAAGTGCAAAATTTATGGTAGAAAATCATTCACACGGGCTTATCCACTTGACCAAAATTGTACATGACATCCTTATAGTTATAGAACACATCCTTGAGCCCAAATTCAAATTCATGATTAAATGTTTCCGGAATTGGACATTCCTGTCATACTTTGGTGGATAATAACACTTGCTAGTACGTCTTATGGTTTTTCCAATTTCCCTTGATAGCACACCATTTAGGTGGACTCATTGGTCACATGGGTTTCCCTTGTAGTGGACCTTGTCCTAGCCCTCTCATTGGCATCGTTTGCATGTTGCGTATCATGTCATTCATTTGTTTGAGCATGTCCTTTATGAAATTCATAGAAGTTGCGAAAGTGGGTCCTACTTGTGCTAGCATAATAGATGGAGTCTGCTTGCTCTGTGTATCTTTCACAGTGGTCTCTTCAATTTAAAAATTGTTTATCCCGCAAGTCTATAACATCCATGATGCATGCTTGCGAGGTAGTATGTTTATTACCATAAAGTATAGCATACAACTCCTTCCTGAGTAGACCTTCAAGGAACAATGATAGAAGCCTCCCCTTAGTTGGAATTGACATCTACCAATGTAGTTCCTCATTCTACTCACACACTCCCTTACAAACTCTCCTTGTTTTTTTTAAAAGGTATATATATCTATGGGACCATACTATGCCTGATTCCCATTTTTAAGCATGAAACAACAAATCTCTTAAGCGAATATCGGTAAGTCTATAATGGATCCAAGAGGTATGTTTGAAACCAAGTGAAATCCTTCTTTCTATGGTCATTCCAAATCCTTCAAACTAGGTATGGAAGTCAAAAAATATTTGCACTCTTAGCACTTGGATGAATCTTGCTAGATGGTAATATGGATTCCCTAATCTATTGTATTTCTTGATCCATTTTCAAAAATTAGGTGGTCTAACTCTGATTATTCTTGACACTTGCTCTCCTAGCCAATGATCCTCCATCTAGGCCTTCAAACTAGATTCTTGGTAGTGGAGACTCATTTAGCCCTCTTTTGGCTCTAGTGTCACTTGATCTTCCTCTATCTGCAATGGTTTTTGCCCTTTTACCCAATTATTCTTATCATTGAGGCCCATTAACTGTCCATACTGCCTGGTCCAAATTTCTTATCTAATTTAGGTTGCGTTTCTATGACAATATCCGTGATCGAGTAGCCTTCATATTTGGTTTGTTTGACTTCTCTCGGGGTCACCATAAAAAAGCTATTATTAAAATATTTCTAAGTTGGTCCAAATTTTTGATATAATTTAGGTCCCATTTCTATGGTGTATTCTTGATCAAGTAGCCTTGATATTTGGTTTGGTTGGCTTTTGTCGGGGTCATCTCGTGACAAAGATATTATTAAAACAATCCCTAAGGAGATGTACGGGAAGATTTATTGCACGTTTTTTACTTATCTTGAAAATATACATAATCTTTAAGGGCATTAATTCTTGGCTGTGCATGAGCTATCCAAAAAAAATATGTCACATTATTATCCTCCCAACTATACACTCCTAGTGTTCGGTTATCAATTGGCATATGCATTAGATTTTTGACATCAACCTAATCATAACCTTATAATTCTAACAAAAGTGGTCCTTCTTTGGTGGTCGTGTTTGGAATGAGTGTATCTACTTTCTATTTCCCACTTGTTGACAGTATTTAGATTCACAATATTTAAATATTACACTTTTATTTGGTCCATGTAGAAGGTCTCCTATTTACTGGCTCTAGCCTCCTATTCAAATTCAGCACTATGGTCATCCATCCTAACGATGTACTTCTCATTAGGATCCAAATTCTTCACATCTCCATGAGTATTGGTCTTGTAATATGTGAGTATATATATGGTAACCGTAGTAATGTACTAGCACTTGAACTAGTGGAAAAGGAAGACACTATGAAGTCGAATCATAGTAAGTGTCTAACACTTCTTCAATTATGGTCTCAAAAGGTCTCCCTTGGTTAATACTCTCCTCCCTTGAGACTCTACTCTTAATTTCTTAGTTAAAACCCCGATTTTCTAGAACATGCCTGATCTAAGATACATAAAGACCAATAATACTCGATGAAATTGAATACTTGGCCTTTAGAACCTATGCCAATCCATTTTAGTTGGCAAATTTCTCCTTTTTTGAACTACCTCTTAGTTTAAGCTTGATCTCAACTAGTCATTTGAAGTCAAATGGTCTCCAAGTCAGTCTTTTAGTTGCATGTTTGTACAATATTTTGTGCTTAAAACTTTTAGTGTCACTTTGAGAATGTAGCCAAAGGACAAATCTGTACATTGAATTCCTAAAAACTTAGTTTCCAGTAGAAAACAATGTTCAAATGACTCCAAATTTCGCAATTTGTCTGTGTGATGAGTTTTCAACCCTTGGCAACCAAAAAATTTCAAAAAATGACCTCTATGGTTAGAAATAAGTGTGGTTATTATCTACTGACACAAAAAAACATCATTTGGCACTTTTGATGATCCCCACTAGCTAGGCATATGTATTATGATGAAAGAGATCTGGATCAATTCTCAATAAATTCGGACAAGTATTGCACAATTTTTCACCTATTTTAGTTATTTGTAGACTTTGATACAAAATAATTGTCAATCTCAATCAAAACTACTTAAATCACTTGAAATGTGGTACATACACTCTATTACGATCATAGGTCAAAGTTCCAAGATTTATTTCAAGTTTTTAGACAAACACTACTTGTACATATTATATGAGTAGGCCATTTAACAAGTTTCATGAGATTTGGATCACTTGAAAAGACCATTCTTATTATCTTGCCCAAAAAAGGCTTATTATGTTTTGACTCAAAATGAATATTTTTTTCAAAGTTTCTTGACCCACACTAGTTGTACACACTATGAATATGTCACTTGACAAGTTTCATGATATTTGGATAACTTGGAAATGTCACTCTTATTATCTTGCCAGAAAAACAAAGATTGTTTTCGAAGTTTCTTGACCAACACTAGTTGTACACACTATGCATATGTCATTAGGAAAATTTTACAAGGTTTGAACAAATTTTCAAGTTTCTAGATCCCTTTTTATAACTATTACTAGATTTTAGAGAAATATGGTACAATCAACATTAAATAGCTCCACATGACACCAAATTTGAAACATAAGCTCGATACAAAATGGTTTCTCATGTGGTATGCTCAACTGATGAATGTTTGGTGATTTTAAGGACCAAAAAAATCATTGTGATTAAGATCTCAGTGCCAAGATTTGTAAGATTTCCAACTTTAGATAGTTTCTACAACTATTACAAGGTATTTTAATGCTTTTAAACAAGTTTCAACAACTCAGGATTAGTTTTGATGTACTTACTTTCACTTACAAGATTATAAGAGATGGAAGTAGATATGGAGTCAATTTCCAAATCAAATGAGATCAAAACTTCTTGACCCTTCACAAAACTTCTTATACTTCTGCTTGGCAAGAAAACCCTTAGTTGATCTACAACTTAATTTTTGCCTTGGTTTTTATGAATTAACTACTCCTTGACTGTTAACTTTCAAACTATAACGTAGTCCAACTCATCAACCACTAAAAAACAACTTGTTCTATTCCTAAAAGTTCCTCGGCAAGTACTATTACTCCCAAGATACCTCTACATAGTTGAAGGCGACACTCCTAAACCATGCGGTTTCTAAAAGATGGTGTTTTTCTCTAGGTAAACCTAGAGTAAGTAATGGACAAAGATATCCAAGCATGATTTTTTCTCTACTTTAGGTCACCTCATCCCCAACAATGGTTCCAAATGTGAGTTATGGGGTTTCCAAGCCTCACTCTATCTTATTGTAGAGACATAAATAATAACAGACATGAATGTCATACTGTGGGATGGAATCAACATAAGTAGTGTATATATGTAGGCTACAAGAAATTGTCAATCTCTTGTAACACACACATAGTCCCGATCTAATGAATCACTCAATTGTATGTCAGACAACAAAGGCTAATCATAACATGAATAACAAGCAAACCTTGATGACTCACCAACCAAACAAATAGAGCCTGAACACACATACCTACGATCCCAAGTCGAAGTTTCCACCACTTACAAAAAACCACTTATTATCTATAGGTTTTGTTTAAACTTGTTCTATTTTGGCTTGAAATGCACTCAATAGCTTATGAATGTTTCCCTAATACCTCTTATATACTCAAAACGCAATTAGACTACTTAAATATTGAGCTATCAACCCTTTCAAAAGAGGATTAGATACATGAAAAAACCTCATGAAATCATCGCAAGAAACTTACAATGTTACGTAAAAATTTTAGCTGCCAACACATTGAAGCAAACCGTACTCCAAACCGACAATCCACGAGGGAGGTTCGAGAACGAGAAAAAAGAGGGAGAGTACACAATGCTCAGAGACAGAACATATGCTTATTATCCAGAAACTTCGTTATGTTTGTATAAAAATTGGCTTTTATACATTAGTTAAGATTTTTAAAATGTCAAACAGACTCAAATCTAGGCTAGAAAAGGATAAAAGATCCCATATGGGTAATTACAAAATGAAAGCTCATAGCCCAAACACTTTATAATTTTTTTTTTTAATATATAAGTACAAATTTAAACATGATGGGTTTTTATATAAAAAATGAAATTATGAGCTCAAAATGAAGTCGCTTTGTTAGCTTGTTGCTGCTAACAATAGGCAATACGAAGCAAAGTGAAAAATTTTGGGTAGAAAATCATTCACACGGGATGATCCACTTGACCAAAATTGTAATGGACATTCCTGTCATACTTTAGTGGAAAATAACACTTGCTGGTCTTATGGTTTTTCCAATTTCCCTCGGTAGCACACCATTTAGGTGGCCTCATTGGTCACATGGGTTTCCCTTGTGGTGGAACTTGTCCTAGCCCTCTTGTTGACATCCTTTGCATGCTTCTTAATTATCATGTTGTTCATTTGTTTAAGCATGTCCTTTATGAAATTCATAGAAGTTGCCATAGTGGGTCCTACTTGTGCTAGCATAATAGATACCATCTACTTGCTCTGTGTATCTTTCACAGTGGCCTCTTCACTAAGCAATTGTGTATACCCGGCCAAGTCTATCACATCCATGATGCATGCCTCCAAGGTAGTATGTTTATTACCATAAAGTATAGCATGCAACTCCTCCTTGAGTAGACCTTCAAGGAACAATGATAGAAGCCTCTTCTTAGTTGGAATTGACATCTACCAATGTATTACGTCATTCTACTCACACACTCCCTCACAAACTCTCCTTGTTTTTGTTTAAAGGTATATATATCTATGCGGCCAAACTATGCATGATTCCCATTTTTAAGCAAGAAAGACCAAATCTCTTAAGCCAATATCGGTAAGTCTATAATGGATCCAAGAGGTATGTTTGAAACCAAGTGAAAGCCTTCTTTCTATGATCATTCCAAATGCTTCAAACTAGGTATGGAAGTCAAAAAATATTTTCACTCTTAGCACTTGCATGAATCTCGCAATTTAGATCCCCTAATCTATTGTATTTCTTGATCCATTTTCAAAAATTAGGTGGTGTAGCTCTGATTATTCTTGACACTCGCGCTCCTAGCCAATGATCCTACATCTGGTCCTTCCAACTAGATGCTTGGTAGTGAAGACTCATTTAGCCCTCTTTTGGCTCTAGTGTCACTTGATCTTCCTCTATCTGCAATGGTTTTTGCCCTTTTACCCAATTATTTTTCTCATTGAGGTGGGTTCCTTGGGTTGCACTACCCTCAGTTGGTCCAAATTTTTGATCTAATTCAGGTCCCATTTCTATGATCATATCCTTGATCAATTAGCCTTGATATTTGGTTTGGTTGGCTTTTCTCGGGCTCATCATAAAAAAGATATTGTACATATTATTATGCGTAGGCCACTTAACAAGTTTCATGAGATTTGGATCACTTGAAAAGACCACTCTTATTATCTTACCCAAAAAAGGCTAACTATGTTTTGACTCAAAAGTTTCATGAGATTTGGATCACTTGAAAAGACCACTCTTATTATCTTTCCCAAAAAAGGCTAATTATGTTTTGACTCAAAATGAATATTTTTTTCAAAGTTTCTCGACGCACACTAGTTGTACACGCTATGAATAGGTCACTTGACAAGTTTCATGATATTTCGATTACTCGAAAAAGTCACTCTTATTATCTTGCCAAAAAATGAAGATTGTACACACTATGCATATGTCATTAGAAAGGTTGTTTGAAGAAATTTTCATGTTTCTAGCACTATTTTTGTAACTATTTTAAAATTTCAAAGAATTATGGTACAATCGACATTCCATAGCTCAAAATGACACCAAATTTAATACATAAGCTCGATACACAATGGTTTCGCATGTGGTATGCTCAACTGATGAAAGTTTTGTAATTTGGAAGACCAAAAAAATCATTGTGATTATTATCTCAGTGCCCAGATTTGTAAGATTTCCAATTTTAGATAGTTTCCACAACTATTATAAGGTATTTTAAGGTCTTTCAACAATTTTGGATTAGTATTGATGTACTTAGTTTCACTTACAATTTTATCAGAGATGGAAGTAGATCTGGAACCAATTTCCAAATCAAATGAGATCAAAACTTCTCGAGCCTTCACAAAACTTCTTATACTTCCCCTTGGCAACAAAACCCTTAGTTGACCTAGAGCTAAATTTTAGCCTTGTTTTTTTTAAAATTAAGTGCTGCTTGATAGTTTACTTTCAAACTATGACATAGTCCAACTCATCAACAAATTAAAAACAACCTAATCTATGCCTAAAAGGTCCTCGGCAAGCACTACTACTCACAAGATACCTCTACATAGTTGAGGACGACACTCCTCAACCACGCGGTTTCTAAAAGATGGTATTTTTCTCCAGGTACACCTAGAGGAAGTAATGGACAAAGATATCCAAGAATGATGTTTTCTCTAGTTTAGGTCACCTCATGCCCAACAATGGTGCCAAATGGAGTTCTGGGGTTTCCAAGCCTCACTCTATCTTATTGTAGAGATAGAAATAATAACACACATAAATGTCACACCGTGGGATGGAATCAACATAAGTAGTGTATGCAGGCTACAAGAAATTGTCAATCTTCTTTAAAACACACCTAGTCCCTATCTAATGCATCACTCAATTGTATGTCAGACAAAAAAGGCTAGTCATATATCAAGAACAAGCAAACCTTTATGACTCACCAAGCAAACAAATAGAGCCTAAACACACATACCTAGGATCCCAAGTCCACATATTATTTAAAGGCTTTGTTAAAACCTGTTCTAATTTGGCTTGAAGTGCAGTCAATAGCTTATGAATGTTTCCCTAATACCTCTCTTATACTAAAAATGCAATAAGAATGCTTAAATATTGAGTTATCAACCCATTAAAAAGAGGATTAGATACATGCAAGAACCTCATGGAATCATCGTAGAAAACTGACAATGTTACATAGAAATTTTGGCTGCAAACACGTTGAAGCAAACCGTACTCCAAACAGACAATCCACGAGGGAGGTACGAGAATGAGGAAAAAGAGGGAGAGTACACAATGCTGAGAGATAGAACATATGCTTATTATCCAAAAAATTCATAATGGTCGTATAAAAATTTTCTTTTATACATTAGTTAAGATTTGTAAAAGGCTAAACAGACTCAAATCTGGGGTACAGAAGGAGAAAAGATCACATATAGGTAGTTACAAACTGAAATCTCACAGTCCAAACTCTTTATTATATTTTACAATTATAAGTACAAATTTGGACATGATGGGTTTTTATATAAAAAATAAAATCATGAGCTCAAAATAAAGTCGTTTTGTAAGCTTCCTGCTAACAATAGGCACTACAAGGCAAATTGCAAAATTTTGGTAGAAAATCATTCAAACGCGCTTATCTACTTGACCAAAATTGTACAACGACATCCTTATAGTTAAAGAACACATCCTTGCGCCCAATTCAAATTCAACCTCAAATCTTTCATGTATTGGACATTCCTATCATACTTTAGTGGATAATAACACTTGCTGGTCTTATAGTTTTTCCAATTTCCCTCGATAGCACACCATTTAGGTAGCCTCATTGGTCACATGGGTTTCCCTTATGGTGGACCTTTTCCTAGCCCTCTCGTTGGCATCCTTTGCATGTTGCTTATCATGGCATTCACTTGTTTGAGCATGTCCCCTATAAAATTCATTGAAGTTGCCATAGTGGGTCCTACTTGTGCTAGCATAATAGATACCATCTACTTGCTCTGTGTATCTTTCACAGTGGTCTCTTCACTAAGAAATTGTGTATACCCCAATTCTATCACATCCATGATGCATGCCTCCAAGGTAGTATGTTTATTACCATAAAGTATAGCATGGAACTCCTCCCTGAGTAGACCTTCAAGGAACAATGATAGAAGCCTCTCCTTAGTTGGAATTGACATCTACCAATGTATTACCTCATTCTACTCACACACTCCCTCACAAACTCTCCTTCTTTTTGTTTGAAGGTATATATATCTATGCGACCATACTATGCTTGATTCGCATTTTAAAGCAAGAAACAACAAATCTCTTAGCCAATATCCGTAAGTCTATAATGGATCCAATAGGTATGTTTGAGACCAAGTGAAAAAATTCTTTCTATGGTCATTCCAAATCCTTCAAACTGGGTTTGGAAGTCAAAGAATATTTGCACTCTTAGCACTTGCATGAATCTTGTTGGGTGAAAGCATGACTGAGTGGACACCAAAGGTGTGTCCGTGACAACACTATTTGGAAAATTAATAGTTGTAATATGTTTGACAAAGATAGAAGAAGCCAAGGCACGCGATATATCATTGGATAGATCTGGAAGAGGAGGATCTAAAAAGCTGTTTGGCACCAAATTTATAATTATTTGCAAAAAGTTTACCGCGCGCCACGTTTAATAGTGCAGCTATTCAAAACTAGTAGTCAACCCATAAAAGCGTACCACCGAGTCAAGCTTTCACCCTACTAGATGGTAATATAGTTCCTTTGATCTATTGTACATCTACCAATGTATTACCTCATTCTACTCACGCACTCCCTCACAAACTCTCCTTCTTTTTGTTTGAAGGTATATATATCTATGCGACCATACTATGCTTGATTCGCATTTTAAAGCAAGAAACAACAAATCTCTTAGCCAATATCCGTAAGTCTATAATGGATCCAATAGGTATGTTTGAGACCAAGTGAAAAAATTCTTTCTATGGTCATTCCAAATCCTTCAAACTGGGTTTGGAAGTCAAAGAATATTTGCACTCTTAGCACTTGCATGAATCTTGTTGGGTGAAAGCATGACTGAGTGGACACCAAAGGTGTGTCCGTGACAACACTATTTGGAAAATTAATAGTTGTAATATGTTTGACAAAGATAGAAGAAGCCAAGGCACGCGATATATCATTGGATAGATCTGGAAGAGGAGGATCTAAAAAGCTGTTTGGCACCAAATTTATAATTATTTGCAAAAAGTTTACCGCGCACCACGTTTAATAGTGCAGCTATTCAAAACTAGTAGTCAACCCATAAAAGTGTACCACCGAGTCATGCTTTCACCCTGCTAGATGGTAATATAGATCCCCTGATCTATTGTACTTCTTGATCCATTTTTAAAAATTAGCTAGTCTGACTCTCTAATTATTATTGACACTCGCTCTCCTAGCCAATGATCCTCCATCTAGGCCTTCAAATCTGTCACTTATCCTCCCAACAATAGACTCCTAATCTTCGGTTATCAATTCGTATATGAATTAGTTTTTTGACATCAACCTAATCAGAAGCTTATAATTCTAACAAAAGTGGTCCTTCTTTGGTGATCGTGTTTGGAATCAGTGTATCTACTTGCATTTCCCACTTGTCAATAATATTTAGATTCACAATCTTTAAATATTACACTTTACTTTGGTCCACGTAGAGGTCTCCTGTTTACTAGCTCTAACCTCCTCTTCAAATTCAACACTATGGTCATCGACCCTAAGCATGTACTCCTCATTAGGATCCAAATTATTAAGATCTCCATGAGTATTGGTCTTGTAATATGTCAGTATATGGATAACGGTAGTTATGTCTAGTACTTGAATTAGTGGAAAAGGAAGACATCTATGAAGTTGAATCGTAGTAATTAAGTGTCTAACACTTCTTTAACTATAGTCTCTAAAGGTCTCCCTTGGTTTTTTAGTACATGTGTGATCTAAGATACATAGAGACCAATAATACTCGATGAAATTGAATAATTGGCCTTTAGAACGAATGCCAATCCATTTTAGTTGGCACAATTCTCCTTTTTTGAAGTACCTCTTAGTTTAAGCTTGATCTCCAAGTTAGTCTTTTAGCTGCAAGTTTGTACAATATTTCCTCGTTAGAAATTTTAGTATCACTTTAGCCAAAGGACCAATCTCTAACATTAAATTCCTGAAAAGTTAGTTTCAAGTAGCAAACAATGTCCAAATGACTCCAAATTTCTCAAGTTCTCCTATGTGATAGGTTTTCTACCCTTGCAAACCAAAAAATTTGAAAAAATTACCTCTCTGGCTAGTAATAAGCATGAATATATCCTGGTACAAAATAAAATCATTTTGCAATTTTGATGATCCGCACTAGCTAAGTATATGTATTATGATCAAAGAGATCTGGATCAATTCTCGATAAATTCGGACAAGCATTGCACAAATTTTCACCTATTTTAGTGATTTGTACACTTTGATACAAAATAATTGTCAATCTCAATCAAAACTACTCCAAATCACTTGAAATTTGGCACATACACTCTATTACTATGGTAGATCAAAGTTCCAAGATTTCTTCCAAATTTTTTGACCAACACTACTTGTACATATTATTTTGAGTAGGCCACTTATTGAGTTTCATGAGATTTGGATCACTTGAAAAGACCACTCTTATTATCTTGCCCAAAAAATGCTTATTATCTTTTGACTCTAAATGAATATTTTTTTCAAAGTTTCTTGACCCACACTACTTGTACACACTATGAATAGGTCACTTGACAAGTTTCGTGATATTCAAGGATCTCTTGGAAAAGTTACTCTTGTTATCTTGCCAGAAAAATGAAGATTGTTTTCAAAGTTTCTTGACCAACACTAGTTGTACACACTATGCATATGTCATTCGGAAAGTTTCACAAGATTTGAAGAAATTTTCAAGTTTCTAGCTCCCTTTTCGTAACTATTTTTAGATTTTAGAGATTATGGTACAATCGGCATCAAACAGCTCCAAATGACACCAAATTTGAAACATAAGCTCGATACACAATGGTTTTGCATGTGGTAACTTATTAAAGTTTTGTAATTTTGAAGACCAAAGAATTAATTGTTATTATGAACTAAGTGCCTAGATTTGTAAGATTTTCAACTTTAGATAGTTTCCAAAAATGTTACAAAGTAGTTTAAAGTCTATCAACAAGTTTCAACAACTTTGGATTAGTTTTGATGTATTTACTTTCACCTACAAGCTTATCAGAGATGGAAGTAGATCTAGCATCAATTTCCAAATAAAATGAGATCAAAACTTCTTGAGCCTTCACAAAACTTCTTATTCTTCACCTTGGCAACAAAACCCTGAGTTGATACAAAGGTAAATTTTAGCCTTTGTTTCTTATAAATTAAGTGCTCCTTAATTGTTAACTTTCAAACTATGACATGGTCCAGCTCATCAACCACTAAAAAACAACCTAATCTATGACTACAAGGTCCTCGACAAGTACTACTACTCCCAAGAAACCTCTACAGAGTTGAAGACGAGACTCCTCAGCCATGCGGTTTTTAAAAGATGGCATTTTTTTCTAGGTAAACATAGAGGAAGTAATGGACAAAGATATCCAAGCATGACGTTTTCTCTAGTTTAGGTCAACTCACCCCCAACAATGGTGCCAAATGTGAGTTGTGGGGTTGCCAAGCCTAACTCTATCTTATCGTAGAGATAGAAATAAGAACATACATAAATATCATACCGTGGGATGGAATCAACATAAGTAGTGTATGAGGGCTACAAGATATTGTCAATCTCTTGTACAACATACGTAGTCCCTTTCTAATGCATCACTCAATTGTATGTCAGACAATGTAACGGCTAGTCATAACATCAACAACAAGAAGACCTTGATGAGTCACCAAGAAAACAAGCAGAGCCTAAACACACATACCTGGGATTCCAAGTCCAAGTTTCCACCACTTACGAAAAGCCACTTATTATCTGCAGGTTTTGTTTTAACCTGTTCTATTTTGGCTTGACCTGTAGTCAATGAACTGCAGTCAATAGCTTATGAATCTTTCCCTAATACGTCTCTTATACCTGAAGTCCAATTAGAATGCCTAAATATTGAGTTATCAACCCATTAAAAAGAGGATTAGATACATGCAAAAACCTCATGGAATCATAGCAAGAAACTTACAATGTTACGTAGAAATTTTAGCTGCAAACACGTTGAAGCAAAGCGTACTCCAAACATACAATCCACGAGGAAGGTACGAGAACGAGGAAAGAGAGGGAGAGTACACAATGGTCAGAGACTGAACATATGCTTATTGCCCAGAAACTTCATAATGGTCGTATAAAAATTGGCTTTTATACATCAGTTAAGATTTTTAAAATGTCAAACAGACTCAAATCTAGGGTAGAAAAGGATAAAAGATCACATATGGGTAATTACAAACTGAAAGCTCATAGCCCAAATTTGGACATGATGGGTTTTTATATAAAAACTGAAATTATGAGCTCAAAATGAAGTCGCCTTGTTAGCTTTCTATGAACAATAGGAAATACAAGGCAAGTGCAAAATTTTGGGTAGAAAATCATTCACACGGGCTTATCCACTTCACCAAAATTGTACCACAAGATCCTCATAGTTATAGAATACATCCTTGAGCCCAAATTCAAATTCAGCCTCAAAGTTTTCACATATTGGACATCCATGTCATACTTTAGTGGATAATAACACTTGCTGGTCTTATGGTTCTTCCAATTTCCCCATTTAGGTGGCCTCATTGGTCACATGGTTTGCCTTGTGGTGGAGCTTGTCCTAGCCCTCTCGTTGGTATCCTTTGCATGTTTCTTATCATGTCGTTCATTTGTTTGAGCATGTCCTCTATGAGATTCATAGAAGTTTCCATAGGGGTCCTACTTGTGCTAGCATAATAGATACCGTCTGCTTGCTCTGTGTATCTTTCACAGTGGTCTCTTCACTAAGAAATTGTGTATCCCCCAAGTCTATCACATCCATGATGCATTCTTCCAAGGTAGTATGTTTATTACCATAAAGTATAGCATGCAACTTCTTCTTGAGTAGACCTTCAAGGAACAATGATAGAAGTCTCTCCTTAGTTGGAATTGACATCTACCAATGTATTACCTCATTCTACTCACACACTCCCTCACAAACTCTCCTTATTTTTGTTTAAAGGTATATATATCTATGCTACCATACAATGGCCGATTCCCATTTTTAAGCAAGAAACAACAAATCTCTTAAGCCAATATCTGTAAGTCTATAATGGATCCAAGAGGTATGTTTGAAGCCAAGTGAAAGCCTTCTTTATATGGTTATCCCAAATCCTTCAAACTGGGTATGGAAGTCAAAAAATATTTGCACTCTTAGCACTTGCATGAATCTTGCTAGATGGTAATATAGATTCCCTGATTTATTGTATTTATTGATCCATTTTCAAAATTTAGCTTGTCTAACTCTGATTATTCTTTACACTCACTCTCCTAGCCAATGATCCTCCATCTAGGCCTTCGAACTAGATGCTTGGTAGTGGAGACTCATTTAGACCTCTTTTGGCTCTAGTGTCACTTGATCTTCCTCTATCTATAATCATTTTTGCCCTTTGATCACCCAATTGTTCTTGTGATTAAGGCAGATTCCTTGGATTGCACTACCCCATTAATTGTCCATACTGCCAAAATATCTCTCACTTGGTCCATATTTTTGATCTAATTTAGGTGCCATTTCTATGATAATATCCTTGATCGAGTAGCCTTGATATATGGTTTGTTTGACTTCTCTCGCGATCATCATGAAAAAGCTATTATTGAAAGATCTCTCAGTTGGTCCAAATTTTTGATCTAATTTAGGTCCCATTTCTATGATCATATCCTTGATCAAGTGGCCTTGATATTTCTTTTGGCTGACTTCTCTTCGGGTCATCATGGAAAAGATATTATTAAAACAATCCCTAAGGAGATGTATGGGAAGATTTATTGCACGTTTTTTACTGATCTTGAAAATATACATAATCTTATCGGGCATTAATTCTTGGCTTTGCATGAGCTATCCGAAAAAAATTGTCACATTATTATTCTCCCAACAATAGACTCCTAGTCTTCGGTTATCAATTGGTATATATATTAGATTTTTGACATCAACCTAATCATAACCTTATATCTCTTACCAAAGTGGTCCTTCTTTGGTGGTCATGTTTGGAATCAGTGTATCTACTTCCATTTCCTACTTGTCAATAGTATTTAGATTCATAATCTTTAAATATTACACTTTGCTTTGGTCCATGTAGAAGGTCTCTTTTCTACTGGCTCTAGCCTCCTCTTCAAATTCAACACTATGGTCATCGACCCTAACCATGTACTCCTCATTAGGATCCAAATTATTCAGATCTCTTGTCACCTCAAGTGGTAGTTGTGAAAGAAATTGGTTTTCATTTGCTTTTGTGCATACTAAAAAACAAAATTGAGTAAGTCCAAAACAAGCTACGAATTGTATATATTTTTTAACATGTGACTTACGCATAAGCCATCAAAGTTATCCACACATGCTACTGAAGAAAGCTTTGGACGCTTTCAAACAAAGAAAGAAATTGCAAATGAGCTCAATTCCAATGATGAAATGGAATGAAATCTGGAAGACATTGATCTAGAATGTTCAGATGTTAAAGAAATTGATGACATGGTGCGTGTGATTGAGGGGATGGATGATCTATAAAGTTTGTACTATATTCACAATTAATTTTGTAATACAAAAGCTGTGTGGCATTTAGATTCACATATTGTCTCTCTTTCTCTCTCTCTTCTCTCTATCATTGTCAGAGAGAGAGGGAGAGAGAAAAAGACTTACACAATTGCAACAATATCCAACATGTTTATTTGTTCCAACAAATAGAGATTTACATAACAAAAAGAGGTTTCTGTTACAAATCTTAAGATTTAAGATATAAAAAGAGCTCATTACTGATTGGGAGATTTAATTTCGAACATGGGCTTGCTCCCTTAGAAGATCAAATACTCAAAAGTTTGAATTGCTAGATGAATCGCTTGGACTAACATTTCCTATCTCTTCTTCAATTACAGGCCCATATCTTGCCTCGTACCATGCCAACTTTCTTTCTAGCTCTACTATACAAGCGTGCAGCGTGGCCGGGTTCTCTTATTGACTTGCCAACAGATCCACACCTTGGGTTGCAAACTGCTCAATGACCATTGTTTCCTCAGGAAAATACGTGTAACGCCTTGGTCTCTCGGGCATGAATCTTCTCAATCGAGCACCCTGTGCCGACACCTCCTATAGTGGGATGATTATTCCAATCTACTTTGAGCTCCAATACATAATAACAACATCATTATTGCACAAAGTAAATTGCCACTTTACTATTATTTGGTGGAGATATTTATACTTGGATAACTCTTGAAATCATATTTCTTTTAAGGACAATGTGTTGCAAATCCAAAAATTTAAGGGAGAGGATCCCTTAGCATTTCCACTAGCTCAAAACAATGTATTGCATATGAAATGATTTGGGCACAATTTCGTGCATTGCCTGTAATTCAATGGATCTCTTTGAAGTTTTGATTCGCCATCTTGGCACGCAACCAAAGCCCTAAGATCCCCTTTTGCCACCCGGATTTCTTCCTCTTTGTAAATTTGTTGTGTCAATGCATGATTAAGGAAAGGATCATCAGGTTGTTGTGAATTCTGGTCGGGAGCAATATCTTCCATATCTGAATTGCAAAACATAAACTTGAATGAGTGAAGTTTATATGTACTTAAGAGAGATACTTTAAAGGATATCATAGATCCAACTTGAAATACTTTTAAACCCCAACTTGAAGAACTCTAAAGACTTACTGAAAATAAGTTCAAAGATTTAGTTTGAAATAACACCACACATTGCACACCATCAATGATAAAAAAATAGTGTTACTTGTTTAATCCTCAACAAGCCTCAAGCCAGAATCGGTTACAACATGGTTTGCCAACATTATGGGCTCCATTCAAACAAAGGCTTTAATCCCATACTTTAAGTCTATCTAAGGGTTTGGGAAATTTTCCACTAGTAAGATTTTTATTTACATTTCACAAAAAAATGCACTTGGGGACCTCAGGGGGCTCTGGAATACATGCAACCAAGCGCTTAAGAATATATGACAAACTATATACATCAGACGCTTTGGTGAAAGGAGGAGGATTGGTGCTGATATTTTTAGGGGCATTCCATGGATAATCTCGCTCGAATTGAGCTCTAATTTGAGGGCTAAGATTCGGGATCTTGGGAAATGTTGCCAAAGTGTTTGATGGTCTACTTTGTCCATAGTCCGGGATCCCAACATACACTCCTCGCTTGCCAAAATGTAGTAGAATATTTCTAGTGTGTAAGTCATTGTGAATGAAATCATGACTGCGCAAGAATTTCATGGCTTGCAAAAGAGCGTTGCAGATAGGCAAAATGTTGTCTATGAGCTGCTGTATAGTTGCAGATGTGTTTTGAAACTCTTTGATTGCAGGCTTGCTTCCATCCTGATGGTAAGCCTGAATTCGCTACTCAAGGTGACCTCCATTCCAAATCTTGAATATCAACATGGGCCTTTTGCTAGAACTAACAAGAGCACATGGAAATATCATGCCACGGTGTTGGACTGTAGTAGTTGTTGCTTCCTCTAGCACTGTTTGTGAAATTGGTTTTCTTTTTATCTGGTCCTTGAAGATCTTTGCCACATTGACAAGATCTTTGAAGAGGGGCTAGGCCATTGACACTTGTTTAACATTTGCAAAACTTCCTTCACCTAACTGGGGTGCTTGCAGGTGAAAGATAGACTAGTCACCAAGTAAGTGTAGGACATGAGGATATGTAGTATCATCCAGATGTACAACTATGGCTTGACACTTGAACAAGGAGGCATATCCTCTTCAGTCCTAGGATGTTTAAAAGAGCCTTCAACTCTATCCTTGCTCTTCAATTCTGAATGTAGCTATGACACAAGCTGCATTCGCTCTCTGTGTAATGAAAATGGCCTATGAACTTTGAGAATAGCGGAAATTAGAGATAGTACTTTTGTGGAATTACTTTGTGAGCATAGAGCGTGAACTTAATTGATGGTAGAAACATAAACATAGCATTTAGTTAACTTGGAATGAAAAAGACTTTTGCAAGAGAGAGAGTTTAGAGAACATGACAACAGTTGAGGACTGGATTTATGTGGAGCCAATCCCCGCTCCAATAGGCATTTGTATTATAGTTTCTCCCACCAAGAGAGACTTGGTACAATGCAATCTTTGTGTTCCTTGTGACCTATGTGATGCAACAAAGATGGAAAGCTTCATGCATCACGAGCATAACATAATTTTTTCAAAAAGCATTAACTATCCCAAGCCTCAGTCTAAGGCCTCTAACACCTTCAAAGGTGGAGAGAGCTAGCGGGGAATGAGTCCTACCGTGCGGTGAGCGAGTTTTCTCAAGCGAACTAAAATCCGAGCGAATGAATGAATATGGGATATTGTAGGCATGAATGGCAAGGGTGTTATGACAAGAGTGTTTCCATTCATGCCTCCAATTGATTGGTGTGTGTTTAATAGTTCGACTGAATATATTTTGGTGGCCATGTGTGACATGCCATCACATCTATTAAAACTATGCAATCACTACGTATCTTGAAAGGACTACTTTTTTATTCTCTTTGGCTAATATTTGAATGGGTCCATGAACTTTATCCCCAAATTTTTTATCCAGCTACATCTTGTTATTTTGCAGCGTTTGGTATGCATTTCGTTAGATTGACTATGATTTTTTTCATCATGTGCACATACCACGCCATCACATCTATAGAAATTTAGAGTAGTGTTTAAAGCTTATGTAAATGCCTCCTATCTTGATATTGACAATATGCGATCACTAAATTTATTTGAAAGGACTACTTTATAAATGTCTCTTTGTCTAGCAAATATATAAATTCAAGAAATTAATCTCTAATTTTTTCTCCGAGTGAATGAATGAAAAGGGAAATGGGTAGGCATGAATGGCAAGGGTGTTATGGCTAAGGTGCCTAAGGTTTAGGCATGATACTTATAGTTTGATATACATTAATAGTGTTAGTGACATTGTATGGATTACTCAAACTTCTCATATATCACTTACTAAATTCTTAGCTAGCCAAAACACAAATAAATACTTTTCACTTAAGAGCAACATCTCTTTTGCAAAATGTCCAAAGTTACATAAGTGATGAGTTGTTTCAACATAAATATTTTGAAGACAAACACTCAACAAACTAAGATTCTTGACGTGACACCATAGATCCCATGACTATGAGGAGTCACACTCATTGTCGATGAAAACATTGCACCTACGATGCTTCTGTTGAATGCCATAATTGTATCTTATGTCATCAGCAACCATGGTTCTGGTTGTCTCCTCCGCATACACCGGCAAAACACTTTCATAAAAAAGAGAACATATCAATACCAATACTCTATAAATGTCCAAACACAAAATATTTCACAATGCAAACCACAAAAAGAGAATATAATGTCAATATCAACCCTCTACAAAGATTAGACACAAAATATTACACAATGCAAACCACATCTAAAAAAAAATGATACCAATACGTGAATGCAAAATAAAAAATGAAACATGTGATGCTATCTCTACTCAAATAAAAGTTCTCACTAGTCATCAAATGGGTAGACACTGGATGGAATGTCAACTTCATTCTACAAATCAAATAAAAACCATGTGATGCTAACTCTAGTGAAACAGAAGTGCTCACTAGTCATCAAATGGGTAGACACTAGATGGAATGTCTTCTTCACCCTCCAAATCAACGGTGGTAGATATCTCCTTTCGACTCCGCTTTTTAGAGTGAAGTAAAGGCTGCACATATCCTACTATGATGGCATCATCACTATCCACCGAAGCACAAACACGACCTGTAGCCAAACAAGCTGCCAAAACTGGTGCAGTGCCACAACCAAGCTCTATACATAAACCTCCAAGTCGACACAAAAGCTCTACAAAGCAGGCAATGAATGCATGACTCCGTTGCATGAAGCCACGCCAAGTCTCCCCCACTGAAGATCTAGCCTGCGATGTCTCAGGGAGATAGTGCAACATGTAGGAGTCAAGAGGCTGCAATCCCAAATGATGGAAAAGTGGAGTACTCTCTGCAACATAGCAAGGGGGTCTGGAGCCCGCTCGATGAATCATGAACAATACTGAGAAATGACACTACAACAAGAAAGATGAAAACAAACATAATCATGACTATGTCAATTGAAAAATCATTCTTTCGGTGAACTTAAAGCCCATAAATACCTCAGAGCGACCACCAACACTTTCAGCAAATCCGTAAGCACAGTGATAAAGCACAACAATGTGGCGATCCACTATCAACTGTGAAGCCCGACAAACTCTCTCCAGCCATCAATACTACCTCCTACGGTTAATATGGAAAATTTAAAAAACTCTATAAACTTGTAGTGTTATGCAAAGCATTGAATGTACTCACCAACTACAGATGCCATAACAAGCAACCAACCGGAGTCGTCCATAATAGAATGTGCTAGGTGAACACCCGATCGAACATGCTCCTCAATGCAAATATCCCAAAGCGGCACAGTGTCAGAGGTGATGTGTGATCCACCAAATGGCAAGTCGAGGAAGATGAAGTCTGCAGCCCATGAGACAGGCCTACCACCACGAGTATAACAGGCCCCCTCGGAGCGAGATCGTGTAAGGTGCTCATGGACAGGTATCCAAGCGAGCGGGCGAATGCCTGCTCTAAAATCTGCTGCCACAACTATGTAGTCAAGAGTTGAAGCATAGCTCCGACCCTCTGAACCAATGCTAGGGTGAGCCATCGAAACCTCCGATGCATATGTAAAGCAAAGTGATCTCCTAAGAGTCTGACCACCCAAACCTACAAAAGTTTAAGTCAATGAATTTGAAGCTTGCTCTTAGAACAATGAGTCGCATATAGCAAGCTAAACAAACTAAATAATATGCATAGTTATCATAACAAAGGTTGGAGCAATATCGTCCAAAATTTCTACAAAGCTAGAGTCGTGTCTAGCAACGTCTATCAAGCCATCTACAAAAAGATAGATGCAATTACAAAATGTAAAAAAATACAACACATTGCAGTCACAACTCTTAATCTCACCATGTGAAGCCAAAGGATTAACCGCTATATAGCCCGCTCCACTTGGTAAACTAGATGTGCTGACATTAACGACATGTCGCTTCCCCGCAAAAATTGATCGTCGCTCTACCACAATATTATTGAATTCAAAATTTTGGTAAGCATAATCCACATTAATGGTTTAAATTCCATGTTCAATGCCAACAAAAACTTACTTTGCATCAAAGACTCTTGGTGAACATTGCCATTCGATGGCGGAGGTGGAAGATCAACCCTAGCTCCATGCATTGCTTTGTGCAACTCTTTCTCACGCTCCAAAAAATGGCCGGGTGACATGTCTATCCACCATGGACAAATGCTCACGCTCCCAACCAGTAATATGTTGCATATTGTCAGTGTACATACAGCCATCTCCTCTAGAAGCATTAACCCACAGCTTTGAAAGAACTGGAATGGAAGTAATGCAGTGGGTGGACAAAAGATATAGAAAGTACCTGTAGGACACAAAGAATATATTCAAGTAGCAAACAAAAAATAAAATACAAGCTTATTTTGCAAGAATTATATTATACCTATATAGAACTCTCTGTCCATCCCACAATAAGAAATCCTGCTTCTTTAAAGCTTGCATGTCTGCATCCTTAGTTCTAGACTCTAATGTAGTCTCTATAGGAAAGAGATAGACACGAGCTTCAATCTTGACTTCTTCATAATATTGCTTCAAGCAATGAAACCTAAAAACATCTTTATATCCACACTAGCCTCATTCTGAGCTATCATGTTTAGCTTCTCAATGGATGCCTAAGAATCTGGACCCCATTTCAAGGCTAACACCCGTGCCATCCATGCATCCCCAAGGTTAGGATCAACAATGTTCAGAATCTAAAAACAAATATTAAGCTAACTTCAACAAACCAACCCTAAACACAAATATGCAATTAAGAAAGGGTAGAGTCTGCATTAGACCTTGCCAACTCTATCACCATACTTGTTAGAGAGGTCATTTATGACCTTCTCCTCTTCCTTTTTGAGCTCTTCTTCAGAAAGTGATAGCTTAATTGGATGCATCTGTGAATGAAACTCTTTTGTAATTTGCACCTGGTTCATGAAAAAGCCCCAAGAATATCTTTCAAATTAAAAAATATGTATAAAATCTATTAAACCATAACACAGTAGCATTCAACATACATTGTAAAGCAACTTTCCCAAATATCGTCTAGTCAATGGCCACCATGGTTCAGTGACTTCTTTCTAATCATGGTAATGATTCTTTGGTCTTTATCCGGCAATCCCTCTAAGTATGTTTTGTGGTCAGCTTTACAAATATTAGAGCAATTCACCAACTCGTCCCGAAAATGGGTTGTTACTAGTGCATGAGTATTCATACTACGAAGAAATTGAGAAAAAAAGCATTATCATCACTCATCTCATGATCCAAGCTTACAAACTTAAAACCCTACCAAACTTAAAAATTCATCCATTGCAATCCCGAAAGAAGTGCAATCTCTGAAACCTTTGAAGGATCAATAATTGTGCATAGAACTCTGCAGTGCTTTTCCTTGATTGTTGAGAAGTGCTCTCTGATGGCAGCAATCCAAGCAACAGTTCGATGGTTACCTTCCCATACATATAGCATCTTATTTGACATGGATTTCAACTCTGGTCTCTCAGCTAATTCCTTTTCAAACTCCTCATTGATTTCTTTCCAATGATCATCCCACTCTTTTCTTATATCATCTATATTTATAAAAAACAAGACTCAAGCAAATATACATCAAGAACTAAAACAATCAAGTAAATCAGCATGAAGCATACCTGTGACATTAGTTTCCTGCCTCTGACATGTCCATATGGAGACAATAAAGGCTCCTTTCTCTTGCATGTAGCTCTCTCGAGAAAATGCATATTTCAAGCCAGTGACATCATCCCAAAGACCCCTAACACGTGCATATGGAATGAGCCTACAAAGCGGTATCAAAGGACAAGAGAAACAACTATGTATTCTAGTATTTTGAAGAATATCTTGTCCTGTTTGCATATAAAGTTTTTTTTCTGCACCAACATCAATTGTCTGCTCGACCTCGGGCCTTGCAACATACGGACACTACAAGAGGTTATTCATATTAGCGACACTCACACAACGACGCTCAAAAAAAATAATCCCGGCGTCGCTATGAGCGTCGCTATGAGTGTCGCAAATTTCTTTGTAAATTTGCGACGCTCATAGCGACGCCGGCTGGGCTAAAAAAATAAAAGAGCGCGCCCAAAAACTCAGATCTCAGATCTGAGTTTTTCTGTGCCCTCAAGCAAGGAGCAGGTAACGCTCTCCCTCTCTCTCTCTCTCTCTCTCTCTCTCTCTCTTTTTCTTCTCCACACACACACACACACACACACACACACACGAGGAGAGGAAGGAGAGCCAGGTATGCTCCTTCCCTCTCCTCATTCTCATGTTCCCTTCCCCTCTTTCTCTCTCCCTCTCTCTCTCTCTCTCACACACACACATACACACACACACACATAGTGTTTTTGAGAGAGAGAGAGAGAGAGAGTACAAACATAAACAAAAACGCACACACACATACATAAACAAAGAATGCACACACACATTGAGAGAGGAAAAGAGAGAGAGAGCATGCATAAACAAAAAACGCACGCATTGAGAGAGGAAAAGAGAGAGAGAACATGCATAAACAAAAAACGCACACATTGAGAGAGGAAAAGAGAGAGAAAACATGCATACGATCCAAAAAAACGCACACACATTGAGAGAGAAAGAGAGAGAAACTAATTTAACGTCGTAGGAAACTAATTAAAATTAAAAGACCTAAAGATCTAGCCGACGAGGAGTTGAACTCAAGACCTATTATTCAAGAGGGAAATGGCATAATCAATCTATCATACTTGGCATGGGTGATAGAAAGGTTATAGCATTTATCTCTTTTTATTGGCACACACATCCACACACGCGCACACACACAAGAAGAAGAGAGTTATAACATCGTAGGAAACTATCCTAAAAGACGTTAAAGATTAGGTTAGATGTAGACTTACGTTAAATTAGATTTAGGTTTATTTAAGTTAAATTAGATTAGATTTAGGTTTATTTTTAATTAGATTTACGTTTATTTACGCTAGATTTAGATTTACGTTATATTAGATTAGATTTAGGTCTCCATAGACTGCGATGCCTGCATGAAGCGGGTGAAGAAAGCCCTCAATGGAATATAGGGTATTGCTGCCTTCACTCATGGTGGGCTCCGTCGATCCAAAAGTACTGGTGAAATGTCTTCAGAAGATAGGGAAGAAGGTGGATCTTCAGGGCGGCAAGAGTCACTACATCCCCGACACAATGACCATCTAGACAACCTCTAGTCATTCAACAGCAACTTCAAAGTTAGTAACAAGAGCAAGAACGGTCTAAAGGGCCAATTGCTGTCTTCAGATGTGGATGGAGATGAGGCAGTGTCACCGCCGGAAGTTAACTCTCACATCTTTAGTGATGAGAATGCCAACTCTTGCCGAGTTATGTGAAAAATTATGTGTTAAATCAGTTTTAAGGTTCTTATAATCCCTGTTAGTTTAGTTCTTTGTTTTTAATATAACATAATTTATGTTAGATTTAGATTTATGTTATATTAGATTAGACTTAGGTTTATTTAGGTTTACCCACACACACACACACACACACAAGAAGAAGAGAGTTTTAACGTCGTAGGAAACTATCCCAAAAGACGTTAAAGATTAGGTTAGATGTAGACTTACGTTAAATTAGATTTAGGTTTATTTTTAGTTAGATTTATGCTTATTTACGTTAGATCGAGTCCACGCAAGAATTACTTACGGTTTAGGTTTTAGAGTTAGACGAAGAGTGAAAAGATCTACTGTGAAAAGATGTTAAGATGCTGTGAAGTGCTACAGCTAGAGAAGAGGCAAAGGGGTTTTGTCCACTACATGCAATATCATGTAGACGTGGGTCTGTAGATTTCTTGTACCCACAAATATAGGTATTGACGAATAAAGATGAGATTATAACCCGGTGGTTCTGATCTCCGTGCACCTCTAGACCGAGGTGTGCGGGGATTGGACATGACTAGAGAATGTGAGGTAAAGAGAGAGAGAGAGAGAGAGAGAGAGAGAGAGAGAGAGAGAGAGAGAGAGAGAGAGAGAGAGAGAGAGAGAGAGAGAGAGAGAGAGAGAGATAAGACGAAGAATGCCAATAGAATATTAAATTTGTTGTCCAGGTTATAAGATTTTTATCCTCATTATGAGTAGTGACGAGGATGTGGGACCGTCCAACCGAAACACCTATCTCTCAACGAGGGTCTTATGTCCTTGTAATCGATGCAAGCATGCTGTGCGACGGACAAGACGTGTTTCTTTGCAGCACGTTCGCGAATTTGGCGAGTTCGATCCATCTATTATAGATCGAGTTGTTGCCAATTATAACTCATCGGACTCCGACGCTGGCCAACAAGCAGCAATCTTGCAACCCAATAGACGTGTTCGCAGGTGCTTTGGTCAAGCAGCATATGTGAGGCCACAATATGTAGCCTCTGACAGCTCGGGCGATGATCATGCAGAGAACATTCCCAACGAGGCAATGTTTGAGCCCGAGATTGATGAAATGATCGAGACGATCATGGATTCAGAAAGGCTTATCTATGATGATATGAAAAGTGAAGCCGATACGCCATTGTATAATGGAGCACGTATGTCTAGATTGAAAGCACTCCTGGTTCTTCTCAACATGCAAGCAAAGTTTGGATGGAGTGACACTAGCGTCACAACGCTTTTCAGGTGATCTATTACAATTATTACATGCAGGTGATCTATTACATGCAGGCAAAGTTTGGATGGAGTGACACTAGCATCACAGCACCATGGATTTTCATAGGAGCCCAAGAACGCAAAGTAAAAGAGACCATTCGATCTTTGCGGACCCCCACTGGCGTAATGCACTCGCTCCGAACGTGTTTTACTAAAGAAGGAAAGCTTACCGGTTTGAAGTCACACGATTGGCATAAAATGTGTCAAGTACGTTCATAGTGGACTTTAATATCATTGCATAAAATGTGGACTTTAATATCATTGCTGCACATACTTTACAATTTATTTTACCGGTGGCCATTGAGGGATGTTTGTCTCTCGACATCCGTAACACAATCTACAAACTTGCAAAGCTGGTGCAATGGATCTCACATGAAAAGGAGATCAACGTAGACTCCATACCATTCGCCAAACTAAATGCTGCGGAGCTTGTGTGCATGTTTGAGAAACATTTTCCTACTACCATGCTAACCATTCAGGTGCATCTTCTTGTTCACATAGTTGATGAGGTGGAAATAGCTGGCACAGTTCATTCCAGATGGATGTTCTTCTTAGAACGTTTCATGAAAAGCTTAAGGGATATGTGTGTCAAAAGGCACGTCCGGAGGGTAGCATGGCAGAAGGTTGGTTGGTATCAGAGTCTCTAGTGTACATTGGAGAGTGGCTAGACGGATTTGATAAAGCCGGAGACATGCTATAGCGAACCATAGATGATGAGCGCATATCTGATATTGTCATGTGCAATCTCGGTGTTGAGAAGAGGATGACGGAAGATCTAGAGGCTAAAATCAACCGATTTTGCATGCTTCACAATCCAGTGATGCAAAAGTGGATTTCACAATATGAGGATGCAAAGCAAGGGCGACAAGGGCACGAATCGAGTGGAGATGGGGAAGATGACAACGATGCACTATCCGACGGTTCTGGAGAGCCTACCAACCTTCATGAGCTTAAGATGGTTGCACAACCAATTGAAAAGCGCACAACAATGCGGTGACGAAGTGACTGAGGAAGAGTGGGAGTACTCTCGGGGTTGCGCGACCAAGGTAAGTTTGCAATGTACGACTAGCAAGTGACTTTATTTATAAACGTTTGAATGGCCACTCATAATCTTTGTTTGTTGTAGTATAAGTCATACACAGCAGCATGGTGTAAAGGTCGACATTTTAGGGTGGAACGAATCGACAAAAAGCGTTTTACTCAAGATTGTGGAATCATGGCAAAATTTGAACAGTCTAGTCGACGACGTTCCTCTGATGTAGATCCTGTGGTGGCGGAACTCACTTACTTTGGCACGCTGCAAGAGATTTTGAGGATCGATTACAGAGGATTTTTTGTCGACTTGTTCAACGTGCAATGGTTCAAGATAATCATGGAGGGTCGCAACGCTACTGTGTGTAGAGGAGAGTCTGGTTTTCTTGAGGTGGATTCTACTAAGAAATGGAATGACCTAAGAGACACTTTCGTACTACCCGAGCATTGTGAACAAGTAAGTATGTAAATAGTTAACATCCCCCTTTTACAAGTTATGTGCTTGAACTCTCTCATGTAAGTTATTTGGCTCTGGCAGGTAATATTTCATCCTACAAAGTCTACATCAAACTGGTGGTACGTCATAGAGGTAGCCCCTCGTAGTGCAAGGACGTATGAAGGCTACCATGTGCCAATCACAACGGCATCAATGGAGGAGATCAGAGAAGATGCTCAATCAGAAGCCGCTGCGGTGGTGCCAGACGAGCATCAAGATGCTACTACTCTATATGGGGTGCATGCAGAGGAGCTACAAAATGAAACAGAGGATATGTGTTTAAACGGAGAGCTCTATATAGATATAGGAAGTTATGCTGAGTTATGCGAGGATGAGAGAGAGATCTCTTAAAGCCACAAATATTGTATTTGAACAATTTTGCTCCGTGTTGTAAAAGCTCTGGCTCTCTAAATACCTTCCATGGTGTATAACGCTCTTTTCTACTCGCGCTCACATCTTTTGATTGAAAATTCTGAGTTTTCGACTTGCCTCTTCTATCACTCAATTCATTGCGTCATTGTATTTATATGCGTCATTACGTCATTGTATTTAATGGTCTTTGCGTCATTGTCTACTCTATTCATTCAATATTAAGTTTAAATATTCGTGTGTTTAATGCAGGTATGGATGATGAGGAGTTTCTTTCTTCTTTGTCACTGCAGCAGAGACAGTGGTACGTGGAGCGTCATCGCTCTGGCGCATCATCGCGCGTTCCTACTCCATCCGCATCTCCCTCTCTTTTGGAGCATTCGGCGCGCTCCGAAGCTTCGGCGTCGACGAGACGAGCTTCACACTCGTCTAGACACCGGCGCTCTAGTGCTGGCGGTGGCGGTTGTTGTGGGGATTCCGCCACCGATGCCTCCACACCGCCTCGTGTTCGACAAGGCTGTTTACCCTCCCCTTCTTTGCCCGCCCCCACACCAGCCACAGCATCGCCATCTACGCCAGGTTTTGCACGGCTGACTGTTCCTAGTAGCTACACACCTCTACCTACTCCACCAGGAGGAGCCACCCCACTCAACACTCCTCGCTTTGGGGCCCAGATACCGGTGGAGACACTTGACGTCCGTACCCCCATCAACACGCCACTAGAGACCCCTACCGGGACACCCAGGTTCACTCGTCACCGGCCAGAGGGCTTGTCTTACTCCGTCGACTTCAGCGGCGGCATCATCATGGATGATGACGGCAAGAAGGTGATCTCGCGCATGCGTGGTCTTTGCTCTCAGCTGTTTAGACACTACATATTAAACAAATGGAGTGAAGTACCAAGTGATTTAAAAAAGAGAGTCATCAGCATACTTCATGATGAGTTTCCCGTTCCAACACGGGATCAGCGCTTCAATGAAGACCTGATGAAGATTCGAATGCGCGAATACTCCAAACACAAGCATTCCGAAGTGCAAAAAGCAATCAAGAATGGGTGGAACAGGCCAAATTGGCTGGCCAAAGAAGATTGGAAGAATGCGAAGAAAGCAGCGCGCGAGAATCCCGACAAGTGGAAGCAACAAAAGGATGCAGCTAGAGCGCAAGTAGAGGCAGGGAGCTCGCACCACTTGGGGAGCGGTGGATGGGCATCATTTGAGGCCGATTTTGTAAGTGATTTCACATTGCTCTTTATGTTCGATAGTTTAGGGTTTATGAGTTTTTTAATTCTAACATAATGAAATCTTTGTATGTTTTGACAGTGGTCGATGACAGGACGTGATCCCACACCGTACGAGCGTGAGTACGCAGGCAAGAAGGGCTTAAACGCCCTGATGGACATTCTCAGTTCTCAAAGCTGTCTTACTGTCTTTTTGTGCAGAATCCGACAGATACGCCGCTTGGACGTGATGAGACGTCTGACTAGACGACGTCAGTTTAGCCGTAGCTAGATAGCATTAGTTTAGGGTTTCTCATAGCTTATGTATCATGAGACAGATTTTATACGTCTTTTTGAACCATGTATATTATTACATTTGTCACCGCAGTTCCTTTTGCCAATCAATTCTTTATGCCTATGATGCTGTACAATTGTCATTATTACATTTGCCAATCAATTCATTTTGCCTATGATGTGTACAATTGTCAATTTTGCAAACAATGCGTCTTGTGGGTGACTATTTTGGGTCTATTATCTACCCTTGCACTTTTTTTAAAAAGTGAATCAAGTACAATATGGTTGATGGGTGGCAGGGCATTCAATGCCCTGTCACCAAAAAAAAATTCTCTCGGGCGTCGCTATAACCGTCGCTATTTATGGCTCTGTAGCGTCGCTATAGTCTTCTGTGTAAACGTCGCTATAACCGTCGCTATGAGCGTCGCTATATAGAAACGCTTATAGCGACGCTCGTAGCGATGGTTTTAGCGACGCCGGGGGTTATAAAAACCCAATGTATTTCCGTCGCTAACAGCGTCACAAGAGCACACAACCTCTTGTAGTGGGAACAACCTCCATGGAAATATTAGCTTCATTTGGAACTAGATCACTCTCATGCAAGGATTCAAGTGTCACATCTTCTTGGCTCTCCATTTCATCTTCTTCAAGGGTAATATCCTACTCTGTGCTGGCAATATTGGATGCAGAGACAAAACTCACAATATCACTAGACTCCCGTCCATGGACATCTAGCTTTGCTTTACCTCTACTGCCAGCTGCTCGTCCTCTAATAAAACAAAGACTCTTTAAGTTCTTAGATTTATACATTCCACTATCACAATTGAAAAAATTAGTTCAAAAACTGTTCAAAATTAACTACTTGAAAAGTGTCCGTGTTGACACGGGCAGTTTCAGAGAGGATATCTAAATCACAAATTAAAAAAAGAGAACCTTTTTTAACACTGCAGAGAAAGAAATTTTTAAATTAAATTTATTTAGGCCTAATTTATTGATAACAATTTGTCATAGAAGTTGTAAAGCTTTGAAAAACAATATCAAAGCATTATTGAATGAAATTGCCCGTGTTGACACGGCAGTTTTGAGCATATATAAACAAGCTCCTAAAGGTAAAAAAGTTCGAGGCACAGTCAACGAGGCTTTGTTTGCAAATTGAACAAGATATATAATCAGAAGCCCACGTCAACACGGAAAGCCAAAGCAGGAAATAGCACCTAGGCCATGATCACTATAATAACAAAAAAGAACTCGTTTTAATTGCTTGCATCAACACGGGCTGCCTTGAAAAGGAAAAGATGATCAATGCAATCGGTTAGATGCAGCGCAATGTATTATAAGCTTGCAATCGGTTAGATGCAGCTCTTGAAGCAAAACGTGCAGGTCTGCAGGGCCTTTGTCATTTTGCAAATAATTTCAACCTGTGGGCAACCTCACCAGGTCGGATGTCTAATTGCCTCCATTGTTCCGCTGAGTTGGAAAGCTAGAAAATGACAAACTCCCCCTAGGCCAAGCTAATGCATAGAAATATATCGCAATAAAACCTATTTTAACTGCCCGCGTCAACACGCGCTGCTGCGCCTGGTTATAGCTGTTGGCAAGCTCTGCATAGCTGTGGACAATATAGCTATGCAAAAAAAAAAAAGTTTTTAAGTGTCCGCGTCAATACGGGCTGTTGCGCCTTGTTATAGGTGTAGACAATGCATGCGACACTTCTTGGCAGATGCAACCCACAGAAACGGTTTCCTATATATATATACAACGTTTTTCAAAATGCAAAACAATGCAAAACGGTATTAATGTTGAAATTGCAGTCCAGCTAATGCAGAGAAATTGTTTTTAACTACCCGCGTCAACATGGGGTGCTTCAATCAATGGATAACGTACCTGGACAAAGCCCTGGATCGTCCTCGTCACATCGCTGAGCTGGCTTACAGAGAGCTTTGGCAAAGTCGTATGCAATAAATTCAAGACTAGCTCGTATGCAGTCACGTTTTGGAGAGACCAAGCTGCAGCGTTTCGACAAAGGGGAGGCAACTTGTGCCTTCAAATCAATTGACGCGAGTGCTGCAAGGAATTCCTCAGAATTGCTGGTAGCTACAATCAACAGAAACGACCATGATAAGCAGCCAATATTGGAAGAAGCAGCGGCCCGTGCTAGTATACGTACAGTAGTGCTTGCAGTTCCATGGCCTGAATCTTGAAGAGGCAGCCTGCAACGTCACTGCTAACCATTACACTTACTGCGCAGAGAGAGAGAGAGAGAGAGAGAGAGAGAGAGAGAGAGAGAGAGAGAGGCGGAGAGAATCCGAGAATTACTGACTCTCTCTGTCGTGGACATTGAAAACCGGCCCCATCATTTCTCAGTAGGTAGGTGGAAAGGATTGGGTGGTTCACACCTGTCCACTTTCAGAAAAAATCAAATTCTATTATATAAAAAATTACATTCCTTCACACCCGTCCAATGTTTTAAATTCCATGTCATATTTTGTAAGTTGTTAAAAATTGGTTTTTTTTTTTTAAATAACGATATTTTGGACATTTTTACTCTACTTAAAAAATCTTCGGATCGGATTTTCTCCGGATCCTCGATCTCTAGATCAACTAGAGCATCATTGCAAAGGCATTTGTGTAAAAAGACTTCGTCGTGCTAAACTAAAAGCTTCTGGAACTTTCAAAGGTTCTATGTGAACAAACTTTAAAGCAAATAAAATCTCACATCAGATTTGAAAAGTTGAAACAATCATTCATGTGCAAAGTTCTGTCGAAAATCAGAGCAATTATGAGTCGGCACGTAACCATTTTTGGGCCTTGCCATGGTCAAAAGATTGTTTTGCTCTTTGATAATTTCCGTCAAGAGATAAAAGTTAAAACAGTTCAACAATATTTTGAGTTGGCTAACAAGGAATTTTCGATTGTGCCACTTACATTGTGTGGTGACCAGACAAAGCTTGAACCATTGCAGAATGCAGAAGGCGAGTATGTATATGTTTTTCACCATGTTGTCAGTGAGTTCTATAAAGTTCTTTTGGGTGAATCTAGTGAGCAATCTAAAAAACTAGGCTCCCAATCAACACCTATAGATCTTGACATGGGGGAAACAGCCAAAAATAAAAATTCTACAAAAAGTATTCTAGACTTGATTCGTGCACTGACCTTTCACAGATGGAGGAAATAGATTTTGTCCAAGAGCTTCCTAAGTACTATGATGGATTTATTGCATACGAGTTGCCACCTTCAACAAATAAATCTGCTATGACTGGTATGGATCAAAAATATGATAGTCATCCATGGATAGAGTATGTGACAAGCAACAGCGACAGCTTCTTTGGAACAGTGAGGTTTAGTAGATGTTCTGGTCATCTTCGTTGTGTCAATCTTGATTGTCCCTACTATCATAGGGCATCCATGTTTAATGAATCTCACTGGCGTGGAAGGCTATCTAGAATGGTTCTGAAAGGTTTGTTAACCAAAGAGTCAGGCTCGCTCATGTGTGTTCATTGCAAGCAAATGCCAGAGTGTATTGGAACATGCCCTGCTGTCATCTATTACAACATTCCTCAAGACAAATTTGGAGTGACACGATGTGTTCTTGGCTTGGGGTATCACAAGCACCCAGTTGCAGAAGGACAAAGTAGAGTCGTCTCTGAGCAGGTTCAAGAAAATTTACGTACCCATGCATCAATGGATCTTCTTACCATAGCTAAACAATTAGAAAGAAAAGCTACAGAGGATATAATCATGGATAGACTTGTCTCTAGTGATATAGGTCATGTTAGTGATATGGGTGATAAAGAGTTTGCAGAATTTCTAGATACCCTAACTCCATTGTCCAACAAGCGACGGATTGAACATTCCTTGCAAGATGCTAAGAGGACAAAATGGATCACTGCTAAAGGTCTAGAGGCAGTACTTGATCTAAAGGCAAGAAGCCATTATACATTTATTCATACTGTTTTGTACCCAGGACAGTTAGAAAGAGAAAGCCAACCACACATCTTTAAAATGTCCACTCAAGGCCTTGGCAGTGGTGTTTATCTAGTAAATAGAATGCGGCCTGGGGGAAACTTGGAGCAAATGTGGGTTCATTTTGATCACGTCCACCGAGTGCCTGGATGGCCTACCATGTCAGCTCATGTTTACGACCCATATGTTCGTGAGCTTCTCACACTAGCAACATGTGAGTTCACTGTTGAGAATAAGCATGCACAAATTGACTTTTGGAACATGCTAAATAATGTTGTTATGAAAGAAGGATATGAGATGCCCATATTTAGGGGTTTCATGGCTGATGAAGCTAGTGAAAATTGGATTGCAGTGCGAATTGTGTACTTTGGTGGGTCAGATAATCAAGTCCCTGAAAAAGAAAGGTCATGTGGTTTTCATTGGGAACAAAGCATGGTGCGCCATACCACTAAGTGCATATTGCCTCCATTTCAAGAAGAGCATAAGATTCTGTGTTGCAAATGGAGAGATTCTCCTTCTGAACATGCTGCAGATGTTCGTAAGTGTGAACTGGGAATTTTTTGGAAAGCTGGCCATGCTATTTATAGTGAGCTCCCGTCTTTGGAAACATGGTTGTCGTGGTGGGATGTTCGGGTGGCGCACTGATGAGGCAGGTTTGTTTCACAAGATGCTTCGGGTTTGTTTGTCCCAACAACAAATCATTCTGAGACTAAGCATGCAAGCGTGCGTGCATCTGTGGGGTATAAGGCAAGCCTTGGTTTATATGAGGCAACATGTGTAGACATGGCTCTAGCAGTGCTTCAGAGTGTGAAATACAACGCATACTTAAAAGGCATCCATAGCTCCATAGGGCCAGGAATGTAGGACCTTGCCAATCGATTCATGATGCAATCATCAGGAATTGGTCCAAAAAAGAAGCTAGTTGACATGACACACTCCTCAATGTATGAAATGGGTATACATAGTCCTGAAATGAATCAATCCAGAGTAGGGGAACAAAGTGTGCAAAAGAAAAGGCCTATCTTTGTAGATGCTGATGATATCTTGGATGATGATAGCCATCGTCCAGAGTATGTTACAGTCACAAAATCCACCAGTGCAAGAGGGAAGAGTGTAGGACCATCAGCTGCCAATAGCCTTTGGTATGAGCAACAAGTGGCAAATACTATGTGGGCAATTCGACGAACAGAACCAGGCAAGAAAGTAACATGCTTTGGGAGGATTACAGGAAACAATGAAATATTTGCCCGCATGATTAATGGTTCATCAACAAATATGCAAACTGGTGTTCCTGCACCATGTTTTTGGGGACGTCGCAAATATCCCTCTGTTGGCGATAAGCCAGCTGGTGTTGTGGGAGGCTACATTTGGTTTTGCAATACAAGCAACACACACACATGGCAGATTGATGACATGATAGTAGGACCACCAGGTCTAGTGCCAGGAGTGTGGCCTGTGGCAATCGGTGTTTGTTTGAGTGCAACTGAGGTGGCAACACTACACTCCAATGGCTTTGTTTTGAGTAGACAGGGCAGCAACCCACATGTGCACGGGGGTGTGACAAACAGTAGAGTACCAAGTGGATTTCTTCCTCGATATCGAGATGGTAAGATGGTAAAGTGGAGGAGTAAACTCACAAAGGACTTCCAAGATAGAATACAAACGGGCAGAACAATGAATGCTAAACTAGTGAAGGAAGCAATTGTAGTTGTGAAGGAGAGCCATGTTTTTTACGTCAGCACAGATGGGTCTGTTGCAAAGGGTGTGACTTACTCTGTTACCCTTGCTAACTTCCCACAATGCACATGTGAAGATTTCCACCGGCATGAGAGCAAGAGGCTCACATACGTGCCATGCAAGCATATGTACTTTGTTTTTTTGCAAATCCTGGGTATGGATCCAATGGCTCATGAGTTTATGCATCAAGCCACTTTGACCAAGGTCGAGTTGTTCCAGGCCTTGGGGGGTGTAAGAGCATCCACACTACCATAGAACTCAGCACTTGGATAGTATGTATTCTGAAAAGTGCATTTACTCGACGAATATAATATTGTTTTGGTGTGTGTTTAATAGTTCGAATGACTATATATTTAGTGGTCATGTGTGAGATGCTGACGGGAGCAAATCGAACCCCGAACCCCGACGGCCTCTAAAACACCGGGGACCGAATGGCGCGCCTCGAGCCTGTCATGGTAAAGCAAACAGGGGCACCACCTAGCTTCAGCGGCTAGGACGCAAACAACACACCACCATAACAAAGTTTTCATCCAAGAGAGATGGATGCTTGGGAGTAATGATGAAGAGGAAAGGGAATGAGATCAAGTGAGAGAGAGAGAGAGAGAGAGAGAGAGAGGGAGGGAGGGAGGGGGTATAGCGGCTTAGTACTTAGGCACCACAAAAGGATGGCGAATCTGCACACCCTTCACACATACACAAGCTCACTCCAAACACAAGACTAGGTGGCGATTCCGCACACCTCACATGGGAAAAACATTGCAAGAAAACATAATCACAAAACCTCAAGCTTTATTTAGAGAATAAGGCGATGAAATGGGGAGCATAGAGTAGGGGAATGAGAAGGGAGAGAGTGGTAGAGCACATGGCGGATACGTGGGAGTTGATGGCGAAGACTTGCACGAGGGTTATGGCCATCATCCTTCATTTAGTTTCCCTTCATCTTCCATAGCCAAGGGTGTAGAGGTCATGCTCAAGATAAGCATGGTGATTGCGGTGATGGTGATGGTGTGGGTGTGGGTGTGTGTGTGTGCACTAGGCACACACAGTGCATAATGTGTTCTTTGGTGATGTTGTGTGTGTATTTAGTGTGATGGTGACCCCTCTTTATATAGGGGAGGAGGGGGGAGAAATTCTAGAATTTAGAAATGAAGAAATCATTATCTACATAGGCCATGTGATTGTGGGCCCCACTTGTCTGGCTGTGTGTGTATGTGCTAGAACAGCAGTCTCATGAGAGAGAGACTAAGAGAGAGAGATGGGTGGATGAAAAAAAGTGAGAGGTGACATGGAGAATAAAGTAATCACAAGATGGGAGAGAGGGGAGTGTGTTCAGAGGTGAATCTATGTGATGATGTGTGTGAACACTAGAAAAACCAGGTAACCATCGGGTGGGGATGGGTGTGTGGGCACCTTTTTTAGTGAAACTGAGTGTGTGTGAGTGTGGGGGAGGTTATTTAGCTACAAGACAAGAGACATGGCGCCCTTTAGAGAGAGAGGGGGGTATTTGGGTCATGGGATATGATAGGAGAGAGAAAGAGGGGGTGGGGTATACTATTTTGGAAGATAGGGTAAGTTGCATGTGAGTTCGGGTGCATTATTGGTGAGTTATAATGCATTATTGGTGAGAGGTGGGGTAGCTTGAGGGGAGAGAGAAAGGAGAAAGGACAAGGGAAAGAGAGAGGGGGTTGACCTTTTGAATGGAGGAGAGGAAAAGGGACACACGGCGGGGCAACAGTGAAGAAAAAAAAGAGGCAAGGTGGGGATGGGCTACCCCGCAGGCATGAGGTGGCCTATTTTACCTTTCTTATATATTTACATAATCATACTTTATTTTTTTCTTACTTTTTCCAATGCCTTTAATCACTCCCTCCCTAAGAGGGGCTTTTCATGGGGTGGGGACGAGAGAAGAGGGGTATGGGAGCTTGACCTGTGAAAAGCCGCCATCATTAGCCCTCCCCTTTTGGCTAGAGGCATTCATGTCTCTAGCTCATCTGTTTGATCATTATCGTCGGAGGTGGCGGCTGATGGTGTGTCCTCATCTGGAATGTCAATTGGTGGAGCCTGGTCAAATCGAAGAAAATAAGGTTTAAGTCGCCAACCATTTACCCTGGTTTTATGAAGTTTTCCATCAGCCTGCATAAGTTGGTAGCTTCCATTGGCATACTTTTTCCTGACGATGAAAGGACCTTCCCATCGGAGTAGGAGTTTCTTATCCTTGCACGTGTCGAAGCGATTGTCGTAGCGGAGCACCAACATTCCTTTCTTCAATTTTTTTTTCCGGAGATGCTTGTTCAAGCTAAGCCGTCTAAGCTCTGCTTGTGCTTCATAATAATTTATTGCTTCTTCTCTGTCCAGCTGCAGTCTTTCCAAGTTGATGATGTGATCTCTCAAATGCATGTTGGGCTGTTGAAGCTGGCTTGCCATTACTCTGAGACTTTGTAGTTGCACTTTAATGGGCAAGATTTCTTCCTTACCAAATACTAGATGATACAGTGTGAATCCCAAGGATGTACGAAATGAAGTTCTGTAGGCTCATAAAGCTGGTAGTAGATACTTATCCCAGTCTCCAGGATGATTGTTTACCTGCTTGGTAATAATTTTAGAAACCATTCCATTTACCTTTTCAACTAGGCCATTACATTGAGGGTAATATGGTGAAGAGTGCCTCCTTGTAATGCCCAGTTTCTGCATTAATTCTCCTACCAAGTCTGCTCTGAAACCTGGCCCTCTATCAGAGATGATCTCTAAAGGTGTGCCAAACCTACAAAATATGTGCTCGTAGATAAATCTAGCTACCTCTACCGCTGTGATTCTAGTGGTGGCTGTAGCCTCTGCCCATCTAGTCATGTAGTCGACCCCCATGATAATGTAGAATTTTCCTGAGTTGGCCCTAGGTAATGGCCCAATGGCATCGATACCCCCTTTTTCAAATGGGCCATATGAGAGAATAGGTGTTTGTGGTTCAGGCATAAGTGACCTAGTGCTGGCCTTTTGACACAACTTACATGTTTTGCACCAGTGGTGTACATCACGGTTGAGGCTAGGCCATATGAAGCCTGCCTGCAAGATTTTCCTACTTGTTATGTCTAGGGAAAAGTGACCACCACAAACCCCGTCGTGACAACTAGCAATTACTCCCGTGATTTCCTGAGAGAGAGGGACCTTTCAGAATATTTGGTCCTTACCCGGCTTACAGTACAAACCGTCATTGATGAGTCGATACCTTGTGGCCTTCCACGTCAACCATTGTTTTTGTCCCTTTGTTAAGTTTGATGGGTATTCCCCTGTTTCCAAAAAATGCATGATGTCATGTAAGGCATCACTTCCTTGAAATAGAGGGAGCTTTAGTTTTATTGCTCCAACCACCACTTCCTGTAGTCTTTCACTTGCTAGGGCATCTGCTTCTTGGTTTTGAGCCCTTGGGATATGGTGTATTTTAACTTCTTCAAACTTACCCAACAAGGTTTTTACACCACTTAAGTGAGTCCTTAAACTAGGATTCTTGCATGTCCATGCTCCATTTACTTGCCTTACCAGAAGTAGAGCATCCCCAAATACATTAAGGCGATGTACACCTTGTGAGACGCACCATTGTAGACCCTTGGTTAGTGCTGCATACTCAGCTTCATTGTTAGAATGTGAATCTAACAATTGGCCCAACGAAAATACCTTTGTCCCTTTGTCATCAAAGACCACTATGCCTGCAGCTGCTTTGTCGGACGCTCGCTTGTAGGCTCCATCAAAGTAGAGAGAGTATGCTCCTTCTACCATCGGTGGTACTGGAGGTAATCGGACTTCTCCTTCCTTAGATTGCTTCTCCTTACCTTCAAAGACTTGGTAGGTCATGAGTCCCCCCAAACTTGCCCTTGTCGTGCTTTGTACCTGTACCGTGTAGTCAAACTCTTGCAGACGAACTATCCATTTAGTAATTCTAGCAGACACATCCATGTGTTGTACAACATAGGGAAATATTTCATCCGTGGTTAGAATCACAAATTGCTTAGGCAGCAAATATGACCTAAACTTTGTAGTTGCAAATCTAAGAGCTGTCATCATTCGACTAGAGAAGTAGATTGGCCTCATGAAAGATGTCGTCGTATCCTTTTGGAGTAGCACAGCCCCCAATGAGTCATCACCAACACTTGAGGTGACATAGAATTTTTCATCCCACTTAGGTGGTGAGATAGTTGGTAGAGTGGCTAAGACCTCCTTTACCTTGTTGTAGTGATGTTCGCTTTCCTCGTCCCAAGTGAAAGTTGATCTTTGAGTGAGTTGTTGCAGTGGTAGAACAAGTTGTGATAGTAGATGTATGAATCTACTTAAGTACCTCACCTTCTGTAGAAAAGAGACCAGTTGACGTGCGGTCGTTGGTGAAGGTAGGGCTATGAGTGCGGACACCTTACTTGGGTCGGCGTTGATACCTCTTGCTGAATTTCATGGCCTAGTAGAATGACTTTACTCTCCCCAATGTGACATTTATCCACATTTAATTGCCCACCTAGGCTCTGCAACCTGGCCAAACCTTCAGTTATCTTTTTCTAAATGTGAAATACGGGAGCTATATATACAAAAATCATCAATGAACACTCTTATGGATGTTCCAAAGAACGGTTGAAAAACATATGTGACATATCTTTGGAATGTGGCAGGTGCATTTGTGAGACCAAATGGCATAACCCTGTATGCAAAACAATCCCATGGCATGATAAAAGTGGTTTTTAGCTGATCTTCCAAGGCTATGCGTATTTAAAAGTATCCTGAATAACCATCACAGACGGTATAGCATTCAAAACCCGCTACTTCATTCAGAATTTCATCCAAGAAAGGCAGAGAAAAGTGGTCTCTCTTTATAGCTGCATTTAGTGGTTTGTAGTAAACACGGACCCTCCACTTACCATTCTTTTTAGGCGTCACCACTACGGGTGACACCCATTCTGAGTTTTCTATAGGATAGATGAATCCCGCCTCCAGCAGTTTCCTTACCTCGGCCAAGAGTGCCTTTTCTTGTATGACCCCCAGTCGTCGTATCTTTTGCACAACTGGTTTTACCCCTTCCTTCAGCTTAATATGATGTTCCACCACTGTAATGCCTGTGATTCTTTCATAGTTGTCAATGAACAGGTTAGGAAATCCCATCAACATTTGCAAAAAACTATCTTTCTCCTCAAGTGTTAATTTCGTAGACAACATACCCTTCGACCTACTTCCTCCTAGGCCAGGTGATTTGCTCTTCTCTTCATTGGGTTGACCTTTTGGTGATAAATCACCAGTTGTGCTTACCCTTTGTGGATCCTTCATAATGATACCCATCACATCAATGGAACTGTCACTTTCGTCGGTGGATGTGGTCTCCTCCTCAGAACTGGAAGATTCGCTAGTGGTTTCATCTGCCGATGTTTCCATATTCATTTGCTTCTGCTTGCCAATCCTCATGTCGTAGTAGATTGTCTCCCCTTTCTTACCGGTTATGCGTAGAAGGCCAGTACCCTAGTCCTGTTTTGCCTTCATGGCCATCAACCATGGCCTTCCCAAAATTAGTGGATAGCCCTCCCCCTTAGTAGGCATTACAAAAACATCTACCTCTACCTCAGTGTTGAAAGCTTTGATTTTCACAGCACTTACCACACCCACACACTTTACTTTTGCGTTGTTTGCCATCTTTGCCTTGCATGGAGAAGGCCTGTCAACCTCGAGCCCTAATCGAAGCATCATAGCTTCGCTCATTACACAAATTTGTGCACCTCCATCAATGTAGGTGTTTCCAACCCTCTTTCCTTTTATGTTTACGTCGACATTTGGAAGGATGGCATCCATGTTGCATCCAGAAATTGCTCTGGCTACCTTTGTTTTGGAGCGTCCTGTACTTACCATTTTAGACCATTGTCACCTTACTTTTGGTGCAAGATGTAGCAGCTGTGGCCATGTAATATGCGGTCCTTGCTCTACCACATCCAATGTTAGATCATAGGGCTTAGAACTTTCCCCTAGCTGGAAGTCGGTGATGCCCAATTTCCGTCGTGTCCTGGATGGACTCTTGCTAGTTTCTCCTCTCATGCTTCTCTCATCATCTGATGGTGTAGCTTTCTCCCTCCTAGATCTTTTCAAAGTCATGGCTTCAAGTGGTTCTAAAAAAGTTACCTTCTCCTTACCCTTGTCCCTCTCCTTTGCTCTGGGTGGATCCACTACTACGGCTTTTCCTTTCTCTTCTAGCCTTATGATGTTTACAGGGCGATCAGGTGGTGGGGCTGGTGGAAGAGGAGGGATGGATGCTTGTAGTGGTGTCTGGGGTGGACATAGAATTTGTGTTGGTGGGGGTGGCGCTCAAGGTGGGGGTGTTCTTTCTCTAGGGGGTGACAATTGGTTCCTCCTACCTCCTCTATTATAGTTTTGTCATGGTTTGGGACAGTAGTACATACCGTGACCGTCTTCTCCGCAGTTGTAGCAATGATACTCCCTATTTTGTCATCGTGCTCTTCCAGGGTCTTGATCTCTTTCTTGACTCCTCCCTTGCTGTATTAAGTGGACAAACAAATTCTGCAGTTGGTCAGTAATATGGGCCAACATATCTTGTTGGTCATCTCTTATCCCAAGAGCCGGTGGTGGTGGTTGTCGTAGTTGCTGGTCGAAGCGATGTTCCTGCTTCTATTGACTCGGTTTCTTTGGCTTTCATTCGCAGCTTCTTGTCCTTAAGGCGAGCAATCTCAACAGCTAACTCGTACGTAGCCGGGAATCTACCTTTCACCTTCTCCTTGAGAAGCGGCCATAAGCCATGCGTGAACTGATCTTTTTTTAGGAAATTGGGTGCAGCTTCCCCCCTTGCCAGTGACTCAACCCACTGTTCCCACAAATCCACAAATTTGGACTCATAGGTGGCATATTCTAAAAGACCCTCCTGCTTCAAGTCTCTCAACTTGTCCCACAACTTCTCTGAAGTGGTACCTCCCCCAAAGCGGTTTTTAAGGGTTCCCAGTCATCCTTGGTTGCTTATTGAAGTGCATTGTACCATGATCTAGGTTCTAGCTTCATGAGATGCTTAAAGATTCTAACCCGGGATTCATCCGTATCTTCGTTGCTCACTACACATGCTACTTCAAAGTCATCTAGGAAGTGTGTTACCAAATCCTCCCCCTTATTTCCTTTAAATGTTGGAAATACTACACTTGCCATGATTACTGAGAGAGAGCTAGAAAGACAAACTTCTTAACTTGTAAAAGTTTTTTTCTTCTTTACAAGGAGGCGTGTATACCCTCTTATACTAGGACATAGATTAAAACTTCAAACGGTACATTGCCTTGTACCAAAGGTAAGACAAATGGCTGATCTGATGCCAGAACCTCAAAAAACCGCTCCCCACCCAGCATGGTGTCAGTGACGTGCTGGTAGTGAGCCTTCAAGTCCAGTATTACCTTGATTGAGCGTACACGTGTTGGTATGTGTGATCTGTCTTGAGGTAGGTTGCACTGATTCATGTGAAGCTTAGAGGTGCTTAGTTACTGTCCAAGCTTGTGGGAGAGGGTGGAGTTATTTCCTGAAACAAACTTAGTAGATCCCTAGTTTCTCTAGTGAGAGTGTGAGCCAATGATTCCGTTATCTCTGCTGCAGCATCAGGTGCGACTTGAAAACTGACTGTGATAATTACCTCGGTGACTTGAGTTACCCGATTCTCAAAGTAGAATAGTGTTGATTCTCTATTGTGCAGAGCTCCTTCCATTTTGTTGTTGTTGGTTGGTTGTAGGTTGCGGACATGGTTTCGACCTTCTCCTTCTTCTTCTTGGCACTTGGCCTATGTATATCCACTAGGTCTGGCGTGTTGGTTGACTCTCCCACTGCAAATCGATTAGCATTACACCTGGCACTCCAGCTTTGATGGAGATGCGGAGTTCATCTAGTTGTGCTTGGAGATCTTCTAGCTGGCAAATCCTGCTAGCCATTCATCCATTCACATTAGTTTAGGGGTTTCAGTCTTGTAAAGTGAAGGGTTTCATGAAAAGATCCTCCGTGGGGGCACCAAATGATGGGATCAAAGCAAACCCCGAACCCCGACGGCCTCTAAAACACCGGGGACCGAATGGCGTGCCTCGAGCCTGTCATGGTAAAGCAAACACGGGCACCACCTAGCTTCAGCGGCTAGGACGCAAACAACACACCACCATAACAAAGTTTTCATCCAAGAGAGACGGATGCTTGGGAGTAATGATGAAGAGGAAAGGGAATGAGATCAAGTGAGAGAGAGAGAGAGAGAGAGAGAGAGAGAGAGAGAGAGAGAGAGAGAGAGAGAGTGAGGGAGGGGGTATAGCGGCTTAGTACTTAGGCACCACAAAAGGATGGCGAATCTGCACACCCTTCACACATACACAAGCTCACTCCAAACACAAGACTAGGTGGCGATTCCGCACACCTCACATGGGAAAAACATTGCAAGAAAACATACTCACAAAACCTCAAGCTTTATTTAGAGAATAAGGCGATGAAATGGGGAGCATAGGGTAGGGGAATGAGAAGGGAGAGAGTGGTAGAGCACATGGCGGATACGTGGGAGTTGATGGCTAAGACTCGCACGAGGGTTATGGCCATCATCCTTCATTTAGTTGACCTTCATCTTCCACAGCCAAGGGTGTAGAGGTCATGCTCAAGATAAGCATGGTGATTGCGGTGATGGTGATGGTGTGGGTGTGTGTGTGTGCACTAGGCACACACAGTGCATAGTGTGTTCTTTGGTGATGTTGTGTGTGTATTTAGTGTGATGGTGACCCCTCTTTATATAGGGGAGGAGGGGGGAGAAATTCTAGAATTTAGAAATGAAGAAATCATTATCTACATAGGCCATGTGACTGTGGGCCCCACTTGTTTGGCTGTGTGTATATGTGCCAGAACAGCAGTCTCATGAGAGAGAGACTAAGAGAGAGAGATGGGTGGATGAAAAAAAGTGAGAGGTGACATGGAGAATAAAGTAATTACAAGAGGGGAGAGAGGGGAGTGTGTTCAGAGGTGAATCTGTGTGCAAATGTGTGTGAACACAAGAAAAATCAGGTAACCACCGGGTGGGGATGGGTTTGTGGGCACCTTTTTTAGTGAAACTGAGTGTGTGTGAGTGTGGGGGAGGTTATTTAGCTACAAGACAAGAGACATGGTGCCCTTTAGAGAGAGAGGGGGGTATTTGGGTCATGGGATATGATAGGAGAGAGAAAGAGGGGGTGGGGTATACTATTTTGGAAGATAGGGTAAATTGCATGTGAGTTAGGGTGCATTATTGGTGAGAGGTGGGGTAGCTTGAGGGGAGAGACAAAGGAGAAAGGACAAGGGGAGAGAGAGGGGGTTGACCTTTTGAGTGGAGGAGAGGAAGAGGGACACACGGCGGGGCAACAGTGAAGAAAAAAAAGAGGCAAGGTGGGGATGGGCTACCCCGCAGGCATGAGGTGGCCTATTTTACCTTTCTTATATATTTACATAATCATACTTTATTTTTTTCTTACTTTTTCCAATGCCTTTTATCACTCCCTCCCTAAGAGGGGGTTTTCATGGGGTGGGGACGAGAGAAGAGGGGTATGGGAGCTTGGCTTGTGAAAAGCCCCCATCAATGCCATCACATCTATTAAAACTATGCGATCACTGCATATCTTGAAAGGACTACTTTTTGATTGTCTCTTTGGCTGATAGATGAATGGATCCTTGAACTTTATCTCCAATTTCTTTATCAAGCTACATATTCTTGTTCTTTTGCAGCGTTTGGTATGCATTTCGTTAGATTGACTATGACTTTTTCATCATGTGCACATACCATGCCATGACATCTATAGTAATTTGGAGAAGTGTTTATAGCTTGTGTAAATGCCTCCTATCTTGATATTGACAATATGCGATCACTATTTTTTTTTTTAAAGACTACTTTATAAATGTCTCTTTGTCTGACAGATAGATAAATTCAATAAATTAATCCCTATTTTTTAATCTGAGTAAATTGTCTACTCTTGCAAGATTTATCTGTAAAAACTCGCTCGGTTTGGTATTCGCTCAAAATTCTTTGCTCGGATGGCGTGAATCCTTGCGGGGAATGAGGGTAGGGAAGAGGAAGAAGAAACATTCCATAGGAGAAAGAAGTAGTTCCTCACTTATCATCACTCTTCTTGCTAGAATACATGATAGCATAGTAATGAAGATGGAGAAGATGGCAAGCTTAAGCATTGAAGCATGTCTCTTGGTTGGATTTGCATTCCATAGCCAAGAGTGTTGGTGTAAGCTCTCAACCTCTCTACTAGCTTACGGAAGGAGATGGAGCTCTTGCACTTTTCACTTCACACAATGAGAGTGTCTGTGGGAGAGTATACCCCCCAAGATAGCCCCCTTCTTGCTTTGGTCGATGAAGCAAATTAAATAAAGATAGATCTAGAATAGTTATAACTTTGACTTATATGATTGCAAATATAAAACTATAAAAAAAATTCATGTACTAAAATGATCATTTACAATTCTAGAATGACAATAGTCCTATTTTCAAAGCAACACAATGACCAGTATCATTTGAAAATGAACAACTATATGATATGGTACCTCTTTTTACAGTGCGACGCAATGGTCAACAACCAGGAGTAACAAAATATCTAAAAATACATAATCCCTCCCTGCAGTGCGAAGTGGTGGTCAACAATATCCAGAGATGAGGCATCTATTAAAACCAATCTGCCTTCAGTGCGACGTGGTAGTCAACAACAGCCAGAGAAAAGGATTTAAAATACCTAACCCCTCCCTGTAGTGAAACACGGTGGTTAGCAATAGCCAGAGACGGAGAATCTATTAAACTCAATCAACCTACAGTGCGACACGATGGTCAGCAATATCCAAGAACAAAGTATTGAAAATACCTAACCCTTTTTTGCAGTGCAATGCAGTGGTCAGCAACAACCAAAGATAGGGAATCTATTAAACTCCATCAAACTACACTGCAGGGTGGTGGTGGTCAACAATAGCTAGGAATGAAGGATTTAAAATACCTAACCTCTCCTTGTAGTGCGATGCCGTGGTCAGCAACAACCAGAGACAGGGAATCTATTGAATCCAATCTTCTCCTAGAGGAAGGCTAGCCATTCTTGGACGCAATCCTTGGAAGATCAACTCTAATCAAAGAAGGTCTTGGACTTGGTGTATCAATCAAAGTTGAATTCTCCCCTCTTCTTCTCTCTCCATCAATAATAGTGCCGAAGGGTTTTTCAAGTAAGATGTGTTCTACATTAGGAAAAATGTGGACTCTCCTTGGGCCATATAGGATTAAGGTTAATTAGGCTCCAGCCAATAGGAAGAGAGCAATGTATATAAGTCTAGAACCTAAGAAAGTAGAGAGAATAATAGGGTTTTCCACTCATTTATTGCTTTGTATACTAGAGGGAGGGGAAAAAAGGGGGGGGGGGGGGGGGAGTGGTGGGTCCACAGATACGTTTTTGCAAAAACCCTAAAATTTCAAAATTTTCAAAAAAAAAAATCAAAATATTCCATCCAAAACTCCCCCCAAACCTACCCTATGATCAAAAAGTCATTTTCTCACTCTAGAACCTTTTTCCCAAGACTCCGTTCCTTCATAGCCCCTTTCCATAACACAAAGCTCCCACTCTCTCTCTAAACTGTTACACCTTCCTCCTTCTTCAAGCTCTCCATTGCAACTTTAAGCTCCCACTCTCTCTCTAAACTCTGTCTTCCTCCTCCTTCCTCAAGCTCTCCATTACAACTTTAAGCTCCCACTCTCTCTCTAAACTCTGTCTCCCTCCTCCTTCCCCAAGCTCTCCATTGCAATTTCAAGCTCCCACTTAAGCATCCATGGCAAACAATGGTCAAAATAGACGCCCCAAACCCATCATTCAAAGTATGGTTCTCCACAACTTGAAGAATGAGGAGCACCAATGGGAACCTCAGGTTTTTCAAGAAGGTGCGTGGGTCTACATGCAACCTTCCGCAATATGTCCCCATCGTGCTCGTGATAGAACAAACGTTGATCTCCATTGGAAGGGAAGACTAATAGGCTTCAAGTAAGTAAGAGACAAGGGTAAGGTGGCAATCGGTTAACACGTCTTCATGTTTGGACACATGCATCTAAGAGGGATCACCAACCACCCAAGGGATTTTCCTTATGATTGTATGTCCCTTGCACTTCAATGGTTTTGGTGGTAACAAAAAATTAGAATGTTTACATCTCACAGACTGTTTTGTTTCTATGTAGATGTTTTCCCTTCTAGCCTTGTGGAGGAGCAACCGCTCTCGTGCCTTCCAGGCACATTTACGGCCATGCATGCAAGTCTTGGGAATATGCTCTTCTCCAACACAACTTCATCAAACCTTGCACGACAAAGGGTGTTCTTCTACACCCACAAGTACATTGTACCTACAGATGAGCAAAGCTACGGAGAGCTACAACCTTTGGAGGCTACAACCTTGCGTAGCATGGAGTGGCCAAAGCCAGATGCATTCACTGTAATGTCTTTGAAAGCCAAGATTGTAGATGATGTGAGAGCATCATTAAAATTTGGAAAAGCCTCACGTTCCGTTGGGCTTGGATGGTGTTGTCCTTCTCATGTCTTCGCTAGCATATTCGGATCTTTTCCTTTCCATTATACAAATACTATGTATGTTTGCAAGGATCTACATTACGATACATTGGCAGCCATCCTTGGCGAGAAGTGGGGGTATCTTGAAGTACTTCACAACGGAGATCGCTTTCGGTGTCAGGTTGGAAGTTTCTGCATTGCTATCCGTTTCATCAAGGTGCGCTCCATCCTTTACGTGCTGTACTTCTATGAAAGATGGATGTGCAAGCTTGGTGAATGGATTCCATTGCAATCCAATGATTCTACAATTGAGGTATTTGATATTGCAATCAAATTATCGAGTGGTGCTGTTGAGACCGTCCAAGTGAACAAGCATTGGACATTGGCCAATGTGCGGGAGCACTTAGTGATAATGGGTTTAGAGCATGGAGAAGATACAAAATTTTGCATCGGACGATGTAAGGTGAATGATTTTTCTCTCTTAATTATGTTATCTTTATGTTCTTTGGATTATTCCCTGCTCTAAGGTGGGTATGCTATTTCTTTTTTTTTTGCTAGATTGGTAGCCGCATGGAGAGCACGATTCAAATTGAAAAGGTGTGGATAACGGAAGAGAATCTGATTTTATCATTAGAGTAGTTATGTTTGTACTTAAATTTCTTATAATATCACAATCAAGCAGATGGTTGTATCAATTTTTGGCAATGCACATTATCTTAAAGTCGTAGTGATGTGTTTTTAGAGTTAAATGATTGTAATTTAATTTGAAAGTTTTTTATAACTTCTTGTTATTTGTGTTACTTTATGAAAATTGTTTAATATTTTAATTATTGTTCTTATTTTATTTTTTTTGGGGGGGGGGTGAGGGGGGCGCGCTATATAAAGCCTCCTAAACCCTACCATTTTCACAATTCAGCTAGATAGCCTGTTCACACTCTCATTTGAGCTCTAGCACTCTTTGCATTTCTACCTTAGGAGCTAGCATCATGGCATCCTCCTCCACCCCTCCCGAAGCCACGGCGTTACAACGCTTCCAAGCGTTTTTACAAACAACCGAGTGGCAAGATCATGACGATCTCCATAATTTCTTCACCCAATTCCCTGATGTGAACGCAACTATTCACCTAAACAGCCAATCTTTTCATCCTATCTTGGAATTTTTTGAAATCTACATCGACAAGTATGTTGTACCAATTGTCGGACAAGGGGAATTGTGGATTCCATGCGATTTGCTTCAACGATTTTGTGTAATTGCGGGTGAGGCAGGTCAGTACATTGAAGATTCACGTTTGAAAAAGAAGAAGGTCGGCACCAAGTTTCTAAGTCGCTTGGCGACTTTTGTGTTTCTTCTTGCGGAGGAGCCTAAAAGATCTGAGGTGAGTTTGCCTCATTTGTGCCTGGGGGGTGTCGTCAAGGACACAAAGGAGCCCATTACAGCGCCCTAGGATGCAAGCAAAGAGGGCAATATTCTTGCCCTAACCTACCCAGGAGGTGTCATGGATGCCGCCAAATCCATGGGTGATGAGGGTGCAGAAGCATCCTTTAAACCCGCTACAGATGTGCCCGAGGAGACATTAACTCCGGAGGTTTTTTTTGAACACCTCTCCCCAATTGTCATAAATGGGGAGGAATATTTATTTTTACATGATCTTGAAAAGACTTTTGACATCCGCATGGATGAGTGCCTGTCCATACTCTGTGCCACTGTAGAGTCCTCTGCCATTGACCCCTCCTTCAATCCACTGGATCGAAGCCTCCTACCCCTTGGAGAGAGTGTGGTAGATATAGTGGAGTTGGCAATGGTGGCGGTGACAGATGCATTGCACTCATCTATGTCAGAGAATGAGTTTGTAGCTACACGCGCATTGCTTGAAGACCAACGCACTCATATGCCTGTTCATATAGATGAACTCAAGAGTGTCGCTATGGCTCCCAATTCATCTATTTCTCTTGACAGCAAAGGCATAAACGATGAGGACAATGAAAAACAAGAGGTATTAATTCATTTTTGTTTTGTGATTACGTTAATTTTCATTGTTGCATTCTGAAATCTTATTTACCTATTGATTTCTTTGTAGAATGTTGTGGAGCTGGATGAGCATGCAGGTCGGGGAGGAGATGGTAGGCGCCAAGATTTTGGATGGCAGACATCTCTTGCGCATTACCTTGGCAAGCTCCCCCAGGACGGCTTTGCGATAATCCACAAAGAGTACACTCCTTGTGGTCAATTTTGGGTGTCAATGATGATAGCAATGAGCCACATCCTATGCCTATCAACCATATCTCAAGCCTCCCAAGTTATATATCTTGTAAATAAATCTCTGGCCAGTGTTGCATTTGCGACACACATTCGTGGTCGTGTGCTTTGTAACGTGGCCTTAAGGCAAGCTGTAGGTCTAAGAAATGTGGAACAAATTGCTTGGGATGTGCTGCACAAACAGCTTCCCTGCGCCCAAGAGCGCCGAGAAAACATTGCTCGTCATATCTTACATGGCTCAAGCACTCAATAGCTGCATATATCTTGTAATTAAGTCCTTCAAATTTGTAATGAGATATATCACATCTTTGTACTTTGCTATTTCAAACTTCAAATGGGACTTGATTTTAATTGGTACTTTACATCTTATGTATTGAGTTTATGGTACGATAGACAATAGGTGATTGGTTCTATCTTGTGATATGATTGTGCAATTCTCTGAACCAAAATCAAGAGTTTTTTTTCATATAAATACCACCAAAAAATCATAATATCATTGTATTCTTGTAAACCTAGCCTAGAGAAGGTTAAAAAAAGCTATCAAGGGGCCTGCCGCAGAGGCGCGCAAGAAGGCAAAAGTAACTGTTACTTTTTCCTTCTCGTGCGCCTCTGCGGCGGCAGGCCCCCAGACAGCTGTTTTTAACCTTCCCTAGGGTAGGTTTACAAGAATACAATGATATTATGCTTTTTTGGTTATTCAATCAACCACACTTGGTTGATAGCTCTTCTATCGACATCTCACTCTCTCTCTCTCTCTACTTAGTTTTACTCATATCACTTAAAACACAAATATACACGACTTCTTATTTTTGAAAAATCCACGACTCGTTATATTTGAAAAAGATATCTTTACATTTCCCAAATTGCATTAAAGTCAAATTCAATCTCTCTCTCCTCTGATTCGACACGCAAGAGCTATATCCTTGGGCATTATTGTCACCCGTTTTGCATGAATAGCACACAAGTTAGTGTCTTCAAAAAGAGAAATTAGATGATATTCTGCCACTTCTTGCAGAGCTTCTACGGCGATACCTTGAACTCGAAACGCCATTCGATAACTTTGCATGATTTCTTTCACCAAACGTGCGAATGGTGCCTTGCGGATGAGAAGGTCTGAAGTTTTTTGATAGTGACGAATATCTTGCAAGGACTTTGGAATACGTCGCTTCACAGCAGGAGCCGTTGTTGAGAGATGGTAGGATCTGGGACATGGGCCTTGCGAGGGAGAACCTTGAAAAACCTTTTCTTTCTACGAGAGGGCTTGCGAGGAGGAGCTTGCGCATCTTCAAGGCCACCATGTGCTCCGACTGGCTCTTCAACTCCACCCTTCGCTCCAACTGGCTCGCCTTCTACATCCTCAAAATCCTCTTCATTTAGTAACCCATGATCACCTCTAGGCTGATCTGACAGTAGAGCGCCGAAGCCACGTGGAAATGTCTTCCCAGCCGGGACTCGATGATTGCTTGGGATCTCCTATCCGCTCCATGGTGGGCTTTGTGCTTCGTTCTCCATCTCAGTTTAAGTGTCTGATGTCACTACCCGTTTCTTCTTGCATGAAGGTTGTCCATCTTGTTGCGCTTCACCTGAACATTCCCTCTCCATCTCTTCTAGGAGCTCTTGTTCGTGTATCCAAGGTGGTTTTTGAGCACCTTGGACAGATGAGTGGGGGTCAGCGAAAAAAGTTTGATCTTTTCTTGCTGTTTGCTTTGTGCGTGCCATTGTGTAAGAAGGGGCAAGATTGAAAATGAGACTCCCTCTTATCTAAAAGCCCCCTATTAAAAAAAAATAGGTCTCTTCACACTTGACCAGGCCACTTAAAAAAACTCTTAATATCATCAAAATATATTTTTAAAAAAAGGATAAATGGAGAAGTATTATATGCAACTCAACAAAGACATCTACAAACATAAACATTACATTGCATAGCATCATTTGTTTTACATGTTGGGTAACCAACGTTTGCCCACTCTATGGCGATTTTCATGCCACCTAGCATGATTAAGGGGTTCGGTGGAGTTTCTCCATTTCTCTTTAGCAGTAAGTCGAGATTGTCTCCTAACCTCCTTGGCAAGACTTGACTTTCGCGCTCGCACTGGCATGACATCTCCCCAAAGAACAACGAAATAACCAGTCAAACATCTCCTTCATGTAGTTGGATCTCATAGTTCCACCACCGTGACGTGTATTTTTAAAGTAAACACCTTTGGCTCGATAATGTGATTTTTCCATTCCTTGAGTGCTCCACATGTCTAATGAACCATATTTTGACATAAAGAATGCTCCATGCGCATACAAAATATGCTGCATCAAGAAAAAATGCTTAGATCAAATGAATGTTTATGTATAGCATCAAAATTTGAACTGAACAAAGTAACTTACCATGTAGTGTGTGATATTTCTCTCTCCCCACACTTGCACAAATGCTTTAGTGAAATGAGAAATGTGATCTTTGAACAAATTTTGTTGCTCACTTGTGGTTTGGGGTTTCCACATGATTTGAAGCACTAACTCCAAGTGGTGCCACACTTGCCTACGCAGATTTACAAGCACGGGATTTGAATCTTGATCGGTCGTACACTTGCAAAGCGCTTTCCATATATAGCTCCCATGGAGCATCCTCCTCACCCCTCTCCTTTTGCATCTCTGATTTCTTGAAAAACCTACGTGCTTTCACACCATTCATAGATACTTTTTGTGGCACTTCATTCATATTTTCCACCTCACCGATGATAGAAACATTGCCACCATGACATCAAATCGAATTTAGAATTTCTTCAACTATTCCAATGGCTTCCACGGATCTGGAAAGTGGTTTCATTATGAAAGCGTACTCTATGTGAAGCTTTAAAACAAGCGATCAAATATACGCATAAAGGCATGCAAAGTGCAAAAGTGTACATTTGTAAGTGGAAAATTGATAATGGGATGCCATGTTTTATCTTTTGTTGACCGATTAGGGACCTCCATGATAGGACACTTCAACACCGAGCACACCCAATCCCTTGCATCATCATCCATTGACCCTGTTGCCTGACTTCCCTTGTCACTTTTCTTTGAAGACGTGGAGCCACGAGTACTCTCCTTGTATCCTCGTACACAATATGGACAAGGAAGAAGTGATGAAGCACCTTGTTTACACCCAAGTGTACATTTGATTGTTTTTAGATCACCTCCTAAGTGCCACTCAACATCAAATGTACCTACTCCATCTACTTCTAGCTTTTCTCCCTCTAGTTGTGCCTTAATAACCTCTGTGATCCAGGGGATCATAGAGAAGACCCATGAGAATGATCACCGATAGCATCGACTTTTGCAAAAGACATACGTTCCAATCTCCGTCCTTTGACAATTTGACATTCATCTAGCTTAAGAATAAATATGAGCTTCTCTCCAAGTACTGAAACAACACAGGAATTGAGTTATTATACTAAATGATATTCAATACAAATAAAAAAAATGACATTACAATTTGTATTACCTTCTGGAGACAAAGCATAAAATTTAACCGTAGCTCGTTGTAGTCGTTTCAAGTCAACAAAAATATTGTTGAATTGATGATAACCAAAAGACTTTGCCCCATTAGGAATAGTATTGCCTCCCTTTATATTACCATGTGACTTGGTACTCATGGAAGAGTACATCATGGATCCTTCAATGTGTTTGTATTCGCCAAGGGATTCCCGAACGAGATCATTGTTTGATTTTTTTGCAAGTCGGACCCTATGTGGAATAGGAAATAAATTCTCGGTGATGTCTTGCTCTCGTAATGCATCTTTCATCAATCCATGAAGTGCATGGTATGCATTTGTGCTGATCCCAACCTCATCACAAGCTCTCTAGACATCATCCTCATACACAAGGTTAGAGATCTTTTTTAGGATCTCCTTTGTGATGGCATCTTTCATGTGTTTGGCCTTTTCACAACCTATGATGTAAAATATATCTTCCTTTGAGATGCATCCTAGGAGAAGATTGCAACGGTCCTCTTGTCTAAAACTTCCACACACATCTTGTATATATGTCCTATTTCAAAAGGTGAACCGAGTTACAAATTGATGGAAATTATTTGAGAGTTATGAACACTGTGAATTAATAAAATTATCTGGTTTCCGTGATCCGCTTCTTACGTGCCCCTCCATTAGAGGCTAAGTTTTCAATGGAAGATAACTCCCTCTTACCCTCACGTATGCCAAATGGAGTGGCTTTTAGGTGTATCATTGCAATCTGTAGCTTAGTTACCTCTGTTTCTGTAGCTTTCATCTCCTCTTTAATATCTTTGAGTTGTTTCTATGTGGAATGTAGTTGTTGTTGGAGATTTGTGGAATGAATGTGTAACACTTGACATTGTTGTCGGAAATATGCTGACGCACCTGCGTGATTGGAGTCCAATCTCTTACAATACCCAAGAAGACCACGTTCTCTTTCTCCCACATATTTGATTAAGCTTGGGAATGTATGGAATGTCGGATGACATCCCACGAGAGGATCTTTTGGATACAACCCATCATCAAGCCACAAGTCAACATTGGTTTCTCCTCGAAACCGTCGTACGGATGCGGGTTGAGATGTTTTCTCATCATTTTTTTTTGTGGGAGCAAATTCGATCGGTAGACGCAGACTGACATTAGTTGACCTAGTAGATGACGGCGCAGGTGATTCATTGGTTATATCGCGAAGAGACATGGTGGAAAGTTATGATGGGGAAATTTTTTCATAAGATATACTTTTTGGGATAAATAGACAATTTTTGAGATAAAAAGACTTAAAAATATTATTTTTCATATATAGGTTCAATTTTTGAGCTCAAAGGAGGGAATTTTTTAAATTTTAAAAATTTCAATTTTTAGGCTTTATTAGATGGACGTTTTGATGATGTGGCATTATCTATTTATTCTTGGAATTAATGTAGAGAGAGACCCAAGGAATTTTAGATTTGGAGCTTATAAAAGCTAGATTCTTCTCAAAAAATTAGGTTATATATATATATATATATATATATATATATATATATATATATATATATATATATATATATATATAGGGATCTTTTCAAAGCTTAAAAGATCCATTTTGAAGATTTTATTAAAAAATCATTTTTTGGGGTGAATTGATGCATGAGTTGAAAAGTGGAAGATGTCATAACTACTTACTCTCTTTGTAGAATTAATGTAGAGAGGGACCCAAGGAATTTTAGATTTGGAGCTTATAAAAGCTAGATTCTTCTAAAAAAATACTATTATATATATATATAGGGACCTTTTGAAAGCTTAAAAGATTCATTTTGAAGATTTTATAAAAAAAAAAATTTGGGGTGAATTGATGCACGAACTAAAAAGTGGATTTTGTCATAACTACTTACTCTCTTTGTTTGGTGATAGGTAGAGAGAGAATGGTTCTTCTCTCTACTTTTATGCCTCTCTCTCTTTTTACCCCCCTCTCTCTCCTACTTTATCCCCCCTCTTCCTCCTACTTTACCACCCTCATTCTCTACTTTCCCCCCCTCTCCTATCTAGAGAGAAGTTAGAGAGAGAGCTACAAAAGTAGCCCTATTTATTGCTTTGTTCCCTCCATCCCCTACAAAATTAGCTTTAATCCCTTAAAATTAGGAATCCTTACATGGCCCCAAGGGGGTCCAATTTTTTCCTAATGACATTGATGTTTTCTTTTTCATCTCCAATCCAACATATATATATATATATATATATATATATATATATCTAATCTCGTCTCCTTAACCAAACCTATCTCTCTCACTCTTAGTAATTCATCCTCTCTACAAATTTTAGGTTCTCCTTGCTACAGGTACATCTCTCCCCGCAGTATCCTTATTGCCTACGGGCAAGAATAGGGTTTGAGAGAATTCTCTTCTCTTCTCTTCCCTTCTCTTCTTTCATATCTACATTTTTCACATACTAGAGTTATCCTAGATGAATAATCCACATGATGATAATTTCTATCGCTTTCACTCTGTACGATCTATTAGAATTAACGTATGGATTAGCCGTCAACTTATACAATTTCAATAGCGTATAGTATTTCTCTTTGGCCCAGAAAGGCTCAATAAAATACTTTTATCACCGCATCCCATTATACTACCTCTCATAGACCATAACTTTTCTTTTGACATAAGCGTAGTTATCTTGCTATGAACCAAGAGGATTTGGTACACACAATTAATCCCAATCGCTAGACAAAATATATATATTATGGTAAGCACAAAACTACAATTCCAAAGAACAATTCGTAGCCTATTTGGTTAGCCAAGATTGAATGCCATTAACTCATCTATTAACCCTTTCATATTACCCATGATACGATATGACCATCGCCTTGATGTTTTCATCTTTGCGTTGTTTTGACATTCTCTTTTGTGTTCTTTCTTTGTGTGTGTGAGTGCAAGAGAGAAAGAGTGGGGCTTCTTTGATTGCACTTATTTCCAAACCCTAGTCTTCATCGCATCTATGGTTTAACTCCTTCATATAGTTTTTTTTCAGTTCTATCACAAACTCTCACAACCACAAGCTAGGTGCTTTCCTAGCAAGACCGCAAATTTCTCGACATATTTTTGGTGAGCTTGACGCGAATCTGCCAAGGTGAGAGTTTGTGGGTAACCATGGGTGATAATGTTGAGCAACAGCGTATGCATTTTCACCGAGCAACAATGCAAATGTTTTAAGCATTTGCAATGTTCATGCAACAACAACATGCCACTGAAAGAAGGGAGATTTTAGCAACGAGGTCCATAAAGGCGGTCATCATCATAATGGATCAGTTCAATGGAAAAGATGTAACCAAGTACTTATGCAAGTATGTGAAGGAGATGGAGCTGCATCGCGTGTCAGAAGGTGAGATGATGTAAAGCTTTGAGCTAGTTGTTGCTCCAGAAACTAGGGAGCATGTTAGGGCATGGGAGAAATTGGGAAGAACTCGATCAAAGTATCTTTAAAGGAGGAATATTTCATGGAGGACTTCGAGAGAGTGACCAAAAGGACATTCTTAGAATGGGTAGTCAAGCCAAAGCAAGGACTATCAATAATAGAGCTACTTAGGGAATTTGAATGGCGTTGTGCACAACTCACCAAGACAAAAACGGCCACTCTAGATGTAGAGAAGACATATCTTTTCTTACAAGCCGCACGTAAAGATTTTCAAGAAAATTTGGAGCTTCTTCTTGAAGATAAAGATGCTGAGCAAGGACTAAAGACCGACTGGAATGAAGTTGAAGGTGTTATCTCATTGCTTGCCAAATGACAAAGAAGAAGGGACAAGATGATAGTAAACACTACAAGTCCTTCAACCTCAACTTCTGACAAAATGGTAAAGCCTACTTATATAGCTCCTAAATTTGATGAGTCTATGCTAGATGAGCTTGTGAAGGGAATGTGTGACTTGAAGGTGAAGCTTGCAAAGCTTGAAGAAAAAGGCCAACCATCAGGGCCACTTCGTAAGCAAAGACAACAGCCCAAAGAAGTGTTTGTTAATAGATGTATTTGGTGTGATAGTACAGACCATGTAAGAAGGGATTGTGATGATTTTAGTGATGCTTTTTCAAAAGATGTTTTCTTTTTTAAGGATGGTAAAATCCACTTAAGAGAGACAGGTCTACCCTTGAGAACTAACTTCGGGAAGGGGGGAATGGACACCTTAGTTGAAGATATGGCAACTAACCATGCTAGCTCTTCAGTTGAGGCAGCTACTTATGGAGTAAAAATTGAGCATCTTAGGATGAAAAGGTGAATGACCATCATGCTCAAATTTGGCCAAATGTCATGCAATTAGCTAAAAAGAGAAAGCTTACAAAAGAGATTCTACATGAAGCACGTGATTGCATACGTCTAGAAATGGGATGGAATGATCCATTGGACTCATTGTCAGTGCATGCCTACATTACAAAATGCCAACAAAATGAGGCTATTGTAGAAGAGAAGCGCAGACGTGAGAATGCTGATGAAGGACCATCAAAAAGAGCTTTTAAAACTAGGGGAAGAAGTGACTCAATGCCTTCCCAAACACCCCCGACACAAGGAGCGTCTCCACCTGAAGTACTCATGGAGGAGTCTACAAACAGGGAAGAAGAAAGAGCCAACAAAAAGTAAGACAAAAGGCCCAACTTATAAAGTACAATCTGATATTGAGGTGGCTACAAATTTGAAGAAAGTCTTGGAGGAAAGGATCTTGAATAGCAAGATTGAGTTTACTCTGGGAGAATTTCTTGGCATTGCAAAGCGTGAATTCCATGAGGAGATCATTGACATCATCAAGAGGAAGAGGCAAACTCTTGCTGAAGTTTCTCATCCATAGGTTGAAGGGGAAACCTCGAAGACACAAGGAATACAGATGCAAAATAAGGAGGAGGATGATGGAACTGTGGTAGGATGCTACCAATCTAGTGGGAGAGTGAAGCAAGTGCATTTCTCAAATGATGATGAAGAAGTTGAAGCTATTCCTAGGAGTTACTATTCACGAATTCATTGGGCAAGGGCTACTACAGAAACTTTGGTCAAGGTAGGTGATCTTGAAGAACCATTTGTTGTCTTGATTGACCATGGTTCAGAAATAAACATAATGTCAAAGAGTCTCTACAACAAGTGCAAATGGCCGATGGACACAGATCATGGCTAGATGGTCAAAGTGGCAAAAAATTCATCCGGTGAATTGTATGTAGCATGTCCAGGTGTGAAGGTGACAATAGGTGATGTAAAGATTGACCAAAACTTCTTTGTACTGGATACATCTTCATATCATGTCATCCTTGGACAGCCCTACATTGTGGGAGTTCGAATGGAAACAAAGGTAATGGATGATGGTTTAGCATATGCTAGGATACGCAGCAAAGATGGTAAACGTGCTGTCCAATTCCTCACAGTTTGTGTAAACCATGAAAGAAATCGTGACAACCTCAGAGAACATCCTCTACCAAAGGTGAGCAAAGAGTTTCATGACCATAGGGAAATGATGGGTTTTGGCCAAGTACCATTGTAAAGCGGGATTGCAGTGGTACAGAAAGAAAAAGGGTCTCACCTGATCCAAAAACAAGTGAAACTTTCTCAACATGCTCTTTGAAAACAAGGAATGGATCAGTATGTTTTACAAAACTTGAAGATTTGAAGAGATGTGAGAGGAAATATGTGCATAATGTACAAATAGGCATGAAAAAGAGTGGTTTGCTAGAGCCTACTGAAAATGTTTTGGGTTTGTGTGAACAAGTTTCTTTTGTAGATACTATGGGTGAGCTTGATGCTATAATGGGGTCTAGTTTGCATCTTGAAAATGAAGTTGTGGAAGTTTGCTCTATGGAAATGTATCAAGTAATAGAAGCCTTTAAAGAAAACCAAACAGTTGGTCCAAAAGTCCATGTTGAAACTAAATACAAGAGTGTAGCAAAGAAGGTGAAACCAGTAGCTTCACCCTTACCACCCAACAACAGGGAAAAGATTGAGCAGGCTTCTTTACAACCAAGTTTGAGGAATCCTAAAAAGATTGGGCATACCTTCACAAAGGAGTCTTTCCAAGCGTTGCAGATTGGTCGCGAGGAGTTTCGAACACAGGAGGAGACAAAGTGCTTCAAAGAAATTATTTCAAAGCATGGTAAGGCTTTTGCATTTGAGCCACATGAGATAGGATGGATCCTTCTATAGTAGCTCCTATGGTAATTTTCACAGTACCTCATGTGCCTTGGAATCTGTGGCCTATTCCGGTTCCAAAGGCTCATTTTCCAAAGTTAGTAGAGCTACTGAATGAGAAAATTAAAATGGGAATCTTGGAGCCTTCTTGTGCTCCATACTCAAATAGGTGGTTCAGAGTTCCAAAGAAGAATGGTTCTCTATGCTTCATCCGAGATATGCAACCGGTGAACAAGGTGACAATTAGAAATGTAGGTACAGGTCCAATTGTGGATGAGTTTGCAGGGAGGACAATCTACTCAATGGGGGATCTCTACTCAGGGTATGATCAATTTCAGCTTGCAATCAAAAGCAGAGACTTGACAACCATGAGGACAACTTTGGGTTTGGTAAGGATGTGTACCTTGCCACTGGGAGCAACCAACTTGGTTGCACATATGATGAATGGGATGAATAAGGTCTTACGTGACTTTATTCCTCAAATCACAATGCCTTTCATTGATGATTTGCCTATCAAAGGATGTGAAGAAAGTGACAAAGATGAAGCTTTGGATCTCCAGGGATGTCGCAGGTTTGTGGTAAATCACATAAATGATTGTGATAAAATTTTGTCTAGGTTGGAAGAAGTGAATCTTACATTGTCAGGGAAAAATTCTATGTTTGGTGTCAATGAAGTGCTCATTGTGGGGCACATGTGCGGGCCATATGGAAGGAAACCTTGTCCAGCAAAGGTAGATGCCATCCAAAGAATGAAAGAAACATGCACTAGCATCACTGAGGTTAGAAGGTTTCTGGGAGCATGTGTCTTCTATGTTATTTGGATTCCACATTATGCATGTGTAGCTGATCCTCTTTATCATTTTCTTAGAAAGAATCAAAAGTTTAAATGGACAGAAGCACATGTAAAATCCATGAAAAAGCTAAAGGCGTTGCTCCAGTCAGCACCAACTTTGAGAAAGGTAGACTATGAGTGTCAAAGGCCAGTGATTGTGACATTAGACACTAGTCCTACAGGGATTGGATGGGCAATAGGGCAAGATGACGAAGAAGGGCACAGGTATGTGGTACCTAAGATTTGGAGCAAAGGTACTAAATTCTCGCCAAAGAAACTATCCACAAATAAAGAGAGAGCTATGGGGTATGGTTACAGCCTTGAAAAATGGGAAAGAGTACCTAATTGGTGCATGTGTGGTTGTAGAAACAGATTGTCTAGCACTTCTTGGGATGATTATAAGCTGCTCAACACCAGACATTGCTATGTTGCGGTGGATTGCCTACATTAAGGCCTTAAATCTTGAGTTTAAGCACATTGCAGCTAAAGACAATACAGTGGCAGATATGCTATCAAGGGCAATATATGAAGATGAGTCACAAATGATTGATGAGGGAGATGATGTAGGCACAAAGTTCTATTCTATCTCTCATGTCAAAGGTAACAATGTCTGCATGACTAATTCACTTGAATTGTTCTTGAAAGATCTTTATGAAGGTGATTGGCTTCTTATTGGAAGCTACTTTAGTACTCTAACAAAACAGGATGATTGGTCTGAACAAGAATTCAAGAGGATACGTAGGAAATCATATGGGTACTTTTTGGGGGATGGTTACTTGTGGAAGCATCCTAAACAAAAGGGTGCTACACCACAACGGGTTATATGTAAAAAAGAGACTCAAGTAAATCTCATGCAAGGGTTTCATGAGAGTCTATGGGCTGGACACAGAGGTGTGTGGGCAACTTTCTCCAAGTTGAAAGAAAAATATTGGTGGAAGGGTATGTATAAAGATGTATCTCAGTTTGTAGAGTCATGTATAACTTGTCAAATGTATTCAAATGTCTGACATTGTGATGGATTGCACCCTACATATCCACTAGCCATGCACTATAGATGGGTTGTGGATCTAGTCACAATGCCTTTAGGACTCTGGAAGATGAGATACTTGGTTCTTGCACAAGAGGACCTAACTAACCAGGTTGAAGGAAGAGCATTAAGGACTAAAACCACATAAGCTGTGTGAAAATTCCTTCTTGATGAGGTGATTTGCCGTTATGGTTGTGTGGGAAAAATCACTGCAGATAGAGGTGAATTGGATGCTGAAGAAGCAAGGGAGTTCTTTTCTAGATTAGGAATCAAGTTTTCCCTTACTACAGCTTACAACCCTGAAGGCAATGGAAAGAGTGAAAGAGGGCATCCTCCTATCATCAAAGCTTTGGCCAAGGCTTGCAAAGGAAGAGTTGGTGAGCGGCAAAAACTGTTACCATATGCTTTATGGGCTGATCGTACAACACATAGCTCAATAACTCGCTATATACCTGCGGAGCTAATGTATGGTCAAAATCAAGTGATGCCGATTGAAGATACAATTCCCACATGGAATGTACTACCTTGGCAAGAGGGGCTTAGAAGGGAAGATCTCCTTGCACTACGTATAAGGAAACTAGAGAGAAGATCTGGAGACATTGAAGTTGCAAAAGAACGACTCAAAAATGAAAGGTTGAAAAACAAGGACTACTTTGATAAGCGGCATCGACTCAAGAGAAAATCAATTGACAAAGGTGACTGGGTTTTAGTGTATGATAGTAGCCTTGATAACCAGGACATAGTCATGCGTAAGTTCTCAAAAAGATGGTTTGGACCGTATGTTGTAAAGCATGTGCATGAAAATGCTATTTATAGCTTGTTTGAATAATATGGTACAGAAGTAAAGATTCCCATTGCAGGAAAAAGGATCAAAATGTTTAAGAGAAGAGGAGACAATGATCTAGAAGATGTTGATGAGTAAGAAGAGCAAAACACAGGTGAAGATCAAAGTGAACATGAAGCTCTGGAATAATCCACTGAAGAAGAAATCAAGGAAGATGTACAAGAGGGCTGATCTTACAAAGAGACAATGTGGCACATACCGGAGGATGCGCAGGTTTAGAGGGGCTGGATGTCGTGCTGTGACATGTACATAGTGGGAACTCATGGTACAAGAGTTATCTTCTAACATTTTAGATACATAATTATATTTCCTAAAATGTAAATATGCATATTTAAGTATAATAATAAGCTTTCTATCTCATCCTATTATTTTTTTCAAGGGTAACCTATTCTTACTTTACCCATCAGAAAATACTATGGGAAAAGCGTCAATAGCTCCGCCTCTTTAACTTGGGGCAAAAAAGCATTGATTCTTTATTTCTACTATCTCATTATCATCTCACACCCTAGCTAGATCCTATATCTAGGGTAAACTCCAATATATATATACTCTATGAATTTTTATATTTTTCTTATATTTCTTTTTAAAAAGCTACTAGGAGGGAATCAAATCCTAGTGGGACACTAGGTGGCATGATTTCAAAGATACACTTATTTTAATGCATTATTGCAAACATGATTACAAAAATTTATCAAGGAGCAATGTCATGATTTCATATGGCATGAGGTGTCCTTTGGAATCAAATGTAAGTCTACGCTAAGGGGACCACAGGAAGACCTTTGCTGCCAGAAATGGACCCTATTTTGATGATTTCTTTACACAAGGTTCCAATCTGAATTGGAAAACCATTTTAAAATGGAAGTCGTAGCTAATGAGCTGAATTTCCTGCCCATATTTTTTACTTTTTTATTTAGAGCCACGGTTGAGGAGATATGATCAAAATACTGGACCCCAGTCTGCCCACATCATGTAGGGACAACTCATTTCCAACTTTTCCAGTTTCTCTTCACACTGCCTCCTCTCTTCCTGTGTAAATCCTTGGGGCTTCCCTTCACCTATAAAAGGGGACCTCTTCTTCCTTGAAAACCACTCAAGCATTCAAGCCATTGATGAGAGGAATCCATGAGGGAGTGAGTAGTAATGCCAAATTGTACTTAGCCATTAACATAAGCCTAAGCCTACACTTTCTCCTAGAGAAGGCTAGCCATTCTTGGACGCAATCCTTGGAAGATCAACTCTAATCAAAGAAGTTCTTGGACTTGGCGTATCAATCAAAGTAGAATTCTCCCTCTTCTTCTATCTCCATCAATAATGGTGCCGAAGAATTTGTCAAGTAAGATGTGTTCTACATTGATGTTTTCTTGATTTCTTGTTGTTTTCTTTCTCATATCTAATCCAACATATATATATATATCTAATCTTGTCTCCTTAACCGAACCTATCTCTCTCACTCTTATTAATTCATCCTCTACAAATTTTAGGTTCTCCTTGCTACAGGTACATCTCTCCCCGTAGTATCCTTATTGCCTACGGGCAAGAATAGGGGTTGGGAGGGAAATTCTCTTCTCTTCTCTTCACTTCTCTTCTCTCATATCTACATTTTGCACATACTATAGTTATCCGAGATGAAGAATCCACATGATGATAATTTCTATCACTTTCACCTTGTACGATCTATTAGAATTAACGTATGGATTAGCCGTAAAATACACTTTCAACAACGTAGAGTGTTTCTCTTTGGCCCAAAAAGTCTCAATGAAATACTTCTATCACCGGATCCCATTATACTACCTCTCATAGACTATAACTTTTCTTTTGACGTAAGCATAGTTATCTTGCTATGAACCAAGACGATTTGTACACACAATTAATCCCAATCGCTAGACAAAATATATATATTATGGTAAGCACAAAACTACAATGCCAAAGAACATTTCGTAGCCTATTTGGTCAGCCAAGATTGAATGCCATTAACTCATCTATTAACCCTTTCATATTACCCATGATACGATATGACCATAGCCTTGATGTTTTCATCTTTGTGCTGTTTTGACATTCTCTTTTGTGTTCTTTCTTTGTGTGTGTGAGTGCAAGATCAGAGAAATAGTGGGCTTCTTGATTGCACTTCTTTTGAAACCATAGTCTTCATGGCATCTATGGTTTAACTCCTTCATATAGTTTTTTTTGAGTTCTCTCACAAACTCTCACAGTCATAAGCGGGGTGCTTTCCTGGCAAGACCGCAAATTTCTCGACAGCGCCCTGTTCGGTTTGAACGATTTTTTGTGGCACTTTTTTTATAGAGTATATATTTTATTGCAATATATTTTGATCGAAATATGTTATTCGGATATCCGCGTACAATACGGATATACAATGTATAATACCGAATTATACGTACAATTTTTGTTGTACGGACGTATAAATGCAACCTAGTTCCTAGACCATGTTGTATCCCATGTGACAACATGTGCCAAAGAAAACCATACATGTAGGTCCATAACTGCATAATGGAAGAATGTGTGTTGGACACTATGGTCCAAAATACTTTGCTCCTACATGACCATGTCATGTCTCTTAAAGAGAAAAATGGATGAAAACATAGAAGTTTATGCATCCTACTTGGAAAAGTAAACAAAAACATATTGAGAAAAGAAACAAAATCAAATTAGATTCGTACTTGGAGGTCGAACATAGTGTTCACTTACCTGCAGTCAAAAGCACCTGCCCAAATTTCCTGCCTGCAAAGGCCTAGGAACACTAATTGAAAATCAAGTAGTAGTAAACATGTAACCCTGGGTATTTTCTTTGCAATCCAAACCCCTTGATTAAAATCTACATTGTCAAACCCCTTGGTTAGACTTTGCAAGGAAAGTGCTAAACTATCAGCCAATAGTAATGGAAGTCAACTTTGGAAGTTGAAATTTCCACTACCCTTGGTAGCTTGTGGACTTCTTTCCTTGAAAGTGCAAGTGTGAAGGTTCCAAGAATTGACCATCAATACTTAATAAGTGATTTAGTGATCACGATGTGGGTCTTACCCAAAATTTTACTTGTATAAACACTCTCAATGCTATAGATAAAATAGGAGATCCACTCAAGTTTAGCCGTATTCACAAACTGGATATTTTCTAGACTCGAGAATCCATAATTTTGGGTTTTTGTGAACAAACATGCTATCCGAATTGCTTGCTTCATCTACACACCTTGGTAGAGATAAACAATTTATGAGTTTGAGACTTTCAAAAAATCAACTTGATTTTCACACTTAAAGTATGTAGTGCTAAAGTAATGCCCGAGAATCATTAATGGAAAGACGCTTGCTTGTCCATTAGAATCAACGGTACTCAACTAGATAGAATTTTTTGATCTTGAAAGTAA